>NW_024869241.1:12024-29281 GCF_013358625.1 Macadamia integrifolia | reverse complement strand
CCTTTCTTTTCTCTCTCCTCTTTACTTTTCTCACCAAACGTACGAGGGTAATAAATGGAAAGAAAAGAACTCATAAAGCCTTATATACTATTTCTAATTAAGTGAATAGTGTTGGATGGGTCACTCAGGTGGGTGGGTGTACCCACCTGTTTTACCCACCAGAGAGCCAAGACTCGGGATTTTGACCGGGTTCGGACCTCGGCTCGAACCCCACCCCAGGCATATGATGTAGCATACGTATATGCCTTAAAATACAGATATAATACATGTTTTATCCGTACATAGCCTTATGATAGGTGCACGTACACGGTTTGGGCACTCCCGTCTCTTCTGGCACTGGCTCGGACTTGTCGGGCCAGCCGGTGTTTAAGGTCACCCATGCCATCATAGCCCATAAGGAGCCCGCTCTAATATCCTCTGGCTCGGTTTCTGCATGGTTAAACCGGTTCAATCGCGAAATCAGACCGGGTTTAAGAAGCGGGGTATTACAGCTCCGGTCCTCGTCTCGAGCCCTCTCAGGCTGGATGTGGGGGCCTGGTGGTGCTCCGCCGGTCCTCTGAGAGACAGCTTTGGAGACCTCCTTCATCATCTCGACCATCCGATCATACTTGTTCTGGAGGGCTTCGAATTGCTCCCTCGTCACATATTCTTGCGCTTCGGGAGAGGGCAGAGAATCACTACCTTCGCGTACTGAATATCCGCCTGAGAGCGGGTACCTTATGGATACTTCCCGGTCGTCATTGCCCCTTTCTCGTCCTATCTCCGTCGAGGGAGGAAGCCCCCTTAAAGGTTCTTCCCCCATGTCCATGTTGGACGCCGCTGTCGTCCTCTTGCGGTTGTAGGTTCTTCCCACCATTACCGTCGTTCCCACGGACGGCGCCAATCTGTTGCTGCCAAAAATCCCCGCTAGTCGAACCTACACAAACACAAACGACGGAGGCGCGGAGCTTTGTCCGGGGTTAGTCCTCCGACGCTCGAGTCAGGGTCGGCCGCACAATTCAATAAGGTAGTAATGGTGAGGGTATCAGAACTTACCTCTTTCCTTCCTCTTGGCCTCCTTATATGCTTCTTTGGGGCTAGGGTTTCCTCTTGCCTTCTGGGGTCCACCTTGTGGGGAATATTCCCCTCATGCAAACGACGTGACAGAGCGTGATAGAGTCTTCATACTCCCTACCTGGCGGGCGACACGTATCCCGGTGGGCGACGTGTGTCCTCACCCTACTGAGCCGTATGATTTGGCTATATCAGAAATATAAGGGAAAGAAGAGGGTAGCTTAAACAAAAGTAAAACACGCCCAAAGAACATGAGCAAATCACAAAAACAGAAGTGAGAATAATTTACCGTATCCACACTAACTGGTTTTCCATCCTCAACCAGTATCTCAACTATGGTTCCTCATTGATCAGACTGGTTCAAGAAAAAGCAAAAGAAGAATCAAACTACAGATCCTGTGCATCTGGTAGCACCATCGTTGAGGCCTTTGCAGTCATTGGAAGAAAACAGGGGCATTTCTACTTTGCTAGATGCAAAATATGAAAGGTGAATAGAAGAACCCAAGCTGGAGCCATTTATAGCTCAACCCATTCTCTACAAATGATTTGAATAGATAAAAAAGAACGATGTGAATGGAAAGAAAAAACCTAAATTCAAAAATTCTTCAATATCAGATATAATTTTAGTTGAAATTTTGGTACCAAATTTAGTATGTGTTTTAGCACAATCAATGTTGGTTTTACCAGGAAAAAAAAATTCCATTTTTATTTTTTTTCTTTTTATTGGAACACTTATCCAACGAGACAATTTTATGAACATGATTTAGTTGGGCTGAACATGCTGCAAAGACAGGTTCAGGCAGGTCTCATGGCAGGTCCCACTTGGAAGAATCAATCCTCAAGTCCCAAACCAAACAAGAAAAACAGATCACGTCAAGAATCGTGCTCCTAGTTCACTTCAGATATATTTAAATGCATATATCCGATTGGGGTTTAATTCAGACACTCCACAAGAAAGTTATACTGCCAAATCACTCTTGAATGACAATCACATATGAGCTAATTTGCCCATCCAAAAGTGTCTCCACATGATCTTCATGCTATACTTTCCACATGATCCTAGTTTGGCAACGAAATCCACCTTTTCAAGCCTCTCTCATCTAGGAAAAATAAAATAATGGACCAAAATTTTCCCTGTGAAGCAAAGTTACATTTCTTTTCCATGCTCCATTGTTCCCTTAACATCCATGGGGAAAAAAATTAGGTCCGGTAAAGGTTGACTTAATTCATTAGGCGGGTGGAAATCTGTCAGAGAAGTCCATATCAGGCCGACCACTATTTACAAATGAATTATTTTTTAACCACTGTGTATACACAAAAAATTCATACCCTAAAATGAGAAAAATCAGAATTTTGGTTGGTAAAAGCAAATAGAAAAAGTAAAAAACATGATAAGGTATACAGTTGAATAGGGTAAAATATTTGGCAGCCAAGTTATACTTAAATTACATTCGGTTGGTCACCCAGACTGACCCCTTGATTTGAACCACGTGGAAGAATAATGTGGCTGCTCCAGCAGTTGGGCATATAGGGAAACCTCTCGATGATTACACAATAAAACCATGTGTCTGACTTCTTCAACCATCAAAATACTTACTTTTAAGGTCAACAGAAGAGTGTGTGTGTGAGAGAGAGAGAGATCATGGCTGAACTGGTATGATTCAATAGGGAAACCCAGATCAAGAAAACCGGTTTTCAGCTCCATAGGGGTAACTTGGGAATTTCATTTTTTTTTTTTTTGGGGTTATTCTTTTAGTCTTTTTCTTTTGTTTTATGGAGCTAGATAACATAGGAGATAAGAGTCCACACTAATTACCAATTGGTTTTCAGTTTCAGAATATGGTTAGGATTGTTTAAAGTCTATTTTTATATGCAATTGTATTCATCAATTAATCAGATATTTAATATGGAATGAAACTTGTTATTTTTCCTCATGTTTGTGAGTGGTGTGTGATACTCTTCTCTCTCCTCTCTCTCATTCTCCCAGACTTGATTTAGAACCTTACCCCCCAGGTAAGTTCTATCTTAACTATCTTACTTCTTCCTGTTTCTCCTTTGTCATCTTCTTTCCATTCTTGTTTCTTCTCCATTACTTCTTGTTTACCTTCTTCCTATTGGCCTAACATGTTCTAGGCAGTAATTACAGCCCCCATGAGGTTGGATGAATCTCCATTGATTCAACTAGTTTTCCCTTGAGATCTTATGCATATGTAATGAAAAGGTGGATATTGTGTACACAAGAAGGAGAAAGAAGAAAAAGTGGATATTGTGTCCAGAAGAAAAGGTAACAATGGTGATCATTCAGGAGGTGGTTCAGGAACTAATAATGAAAAGGTGGATATTGTGTACACAAGGAGAGAGAAGACTAGCCAAGAGTCCTCTTTGAATCCACATCCTGAGATCTAACTTCCTCAGTTAGGTATCATCCCTATTTCCTCATTTGAGTCAGACCTTTCCATTGCTATTTGAAAGGGAAAGAAAGCTTTGTACTAATCCTAAAGCCCAGTTTGTTTCCTATGACTCTCTATCCTATAGGTGTTGCCTTTACTATTGCCCTCTCCTCTGTTTCTATTCCTTAGAATGCTACTAAAGTTATGTCTGACCCTAAGTGGAAGCAAGCCATGACTGAGGAAATGATGGCCCTTGAGAAAAACTATACCTGGAAACTGGCTAATCTTCCCAGGGGGAGAATTCCAGTTGGATGCAGTTGGTCTACACAATCAAGTACCAGTCAAATTGTACTATGAGATATATAAGGCAAGGCTGCTGGAAAAAGGATACAGCCAAGCGTATGAGATTGACAATCAAGAGACATTTGCTCCTGTGGCTAAACATAATTCCATAAGGGTTCTCTTGTCTCTGGTAGCAAACAAAGACTGGCCATTATATTAATTGGATGTGAAGAATGCCTTCCTTCATAGTGATTTAGAAGAGGAGGTATATATGCAAACTCCTCCTAGCTTTAAGTTCCCTTCAGCCACAGAGAAGGTGTGTCTCCTTAAGAAGGCTCTATACGGTCTTACAGTCACCAAAGGCATGGTTTGGAAGGTTCAGATAGGCTATTCTGTAGAATGGATATTCCGGAGTCATATTGATCACACCTTATTCACTAAGTGAGGTAATGGCACCATCACAGCCTTGTTTGTCTATGTTGAAGGCATTGTGATGACTGAAGATGACAGAGTTGAGATAGCCAAGTTGAAGAACTATTTACCCCAATAGTTTGAAATCAAAGATCTGGGGCCCCTAAAGTACTTCCTGGGAATTGAAGTGTCCATCCAAGAAGGGAATAAATAAATACCAAAGAAAATTTGTTCTAGACCTACTGAAAGAAACATAAATGTTGGGTTGCAAACCTGCAAGTTCTTCTAATTAGTACAATCATAAATATAGAGAAGACTGTGAACCTTCTCTTATATATCAGAGGCTAGCTGGGAAACTTATGCAGTGGGGGTGGTGAGTGAGTTTATACATGCCGCCAAGAGTGGGCACTTGGATGCTGTCTACTGCATCCTCAGGTACTTGAAGTCATCCCCACGGAAAGGACTGCTCTATGCCAAGCATAACCATATGAGGATAGAATGTTACACTGATGCAGGTTGGGTTGGTTCAGTTTCTAACAGGAGATCTACATCAGGATATTGCACATTTGTGGGTGATAACCTGGTCACATGGAGGAGCGAAAAATAAAATAAAATAAAATAAACTTGTGGTGGCTCGATTTAGTGCAATGGCAGAGTTCAGAGTTATGACTCTGGGAGTGTGTGAATTCCCCTGGTCGATAAGGGTAGTCCAAGAGTTGGGATTTGATACTGAGGCATACATGAGACTTTATTGTGACAATAAGGCTGCCATAAGTATAGCCCACAACCTATGCAATATGACAGGACAATACATGTCACACCCCGTTCACCCTGAACCGGAGCGGTGACCGAGTTAACACCGGTTAACCCAAACCTGCCAGGATCATCAGATACTGTATTCCACCATAGCATACACACACTAACATAAGTTCATCAAATCAGCGGAAGACTAAGTTTTACCTGTGAATAACTCCCATATACTTGATACCCAAGTGGTGATACAATAATTATATACATTTGGGCCCGAAGGCATGATATATACACAAAAAGAATAAAATTCAAATATCAAGTATATACAAGAATTCATCAAAAATCATCAGAGTACACAGCTCGGCTCGGTATCAAGGCAGGAGCTCAGCTCGGCATCAGAAGTTGAGCTCAGCACGGCCTCCAAGGTGGAGCTCAGCTCGGCCTCAGAACTGCTGTCCCGCAGCACAGCTCTCACACAAGCAGTCAGCGCCGTGCTCTAACTCCTCAGGGGTCCACCAGTCCTCTTCAGGAAACTCGACTGTGGGACCCACCCCCTGCTCCTCAGATGTATTACCTGCAAAATCATCTAAAAAGGGGGTGCACACGTGGAATGAGCTCACTAGCCCAGTAAGTAGAGAGGTGGACCACCCACAACAGTCCACACATCACAACACATCATATGCACTACATGCCATGCTATACATTTTAATTCACATCCACCTAAGCAACATTACTAAGTCTTTGGTTTAAGTGCTACTACAACCACAGTGCGCGTATACTCCGAGTACGAGTCGCGAACTCCCTCCCGCGATACGCCCGTAGGGCTGTTGGAGAAGGCCTACCGTGAGTACTCGGAAAAGTAAAGACAATGCCATCCATCGGCTCTCAACAGAAATGTAAATAACTGAAATAAAGGTGCTGACTCCAGCAATTTAAAAGCAGTACGATTGGCCCTCTTGAATGTACCACCGGGGTTGCCGACTGTCCTACATGACTCGCCGGGCGTAATGCCTAACCGCCACAGTGTCCGACAACCGCGACCCCTGCTTCCCCCCAAATGGCAACCCAACACCTTAACCCCTGTTGGGAAGGGTCGTAGCACGGGATGGTGAGAATCCTAATACCGCATGCTCCTATATGACAGTACGACTGCATAGTGCCACCGTGTCCCATACCACAGGCCACCAATTCATTCGTTTCCAAGCCGACCATGGCATCTAGTCTATCAATGCATTATGCTCCATGATGTCCACATTCAACATATAAACATCTCATTCAATTTGCATTTGAAAAGTAAACATAGCATATATGCACATCAATGAGTGGAATGACTAATCTATATAGCATATTCATGATGACATGACTAGATTAGATATAGTTATATGAATGCCAAACAAATGCCTTGAAACAAGGCCAAACGTCCTCTCTCCACTTACTTGTAGCGTACAAGGATTCCCGTTCGGTACGGGTGAGATCCGGAGCGAATCGGGTAGGATTTGGTGAACCTAACATAATTGAGCGGGGTTAGTACTTCACCATTTTAGAATCAAAATTAATGAAATCCGATGTCAAAATCGTGTTTAGAACGTCAAAAGAAGGTCACACGTCCGATTTGGGTTCGATCGGACATAAGGATCACCTTCGGGGCCAAACAGGTGGGTAAGACAGGTGGGCTGTCTACCCGCCGGTTTGGCCAGGGACCTCTGCCTTCTCAGGTGGGTACTCTCAGGTGGGTAGGTACCCGCCGGTTGTACCCACCGGTTTTGGCGGGAATGACTCTGTCTCTTCTCTATCTTCTCCATCCTTTGGGGAATCAAATGGGACTTTCCCCCACCCATTCTTCACACCTTTGAAGTCCTATAGGATGGTTCTAACCTAGATCTAGGTTAGATTCAAGTGAGGGAAACCATCTTACCTTCTTTGCCCAAAAATGACTTCAAACCCTTCAAATCACTTCCAACTCACAATGCTTCTTCTACCTTGTCAATATCTCTTCAAATCCTTCAAGATCAACACATAAATCATCTATTAAACCTTAGATTCATCATTTCAAAGGGTATTTACAAGATCTCAAGAAACCATACTCGAATCAAGGGTTTAAAGCTTGGGTATGGTGAATGTTCATAAAACCCAACTTTTCTTACCTCCAACTGTAGATCTAGAGTTGAAGATTACTCTCCCGGCACCGGAATGGCAAGATCGAGCTTCGGCGCCACTGAAATCCTTCCTTTCTTCCTCTTCCTTTCTTCTTCCCTTTCTTTTCTCTCTCCTCTTTACTTTTCTCACCAAACGTACGAGGGTAATAAATGGAAAGAAAAGAAATCATAAAGCCTTATATACTATTCCTATTTAAGTGAATAGTCTTGGATGGGTCACTCAGGTGGGTGGGTGTACCCACCTGTTATACCCGCCTGAGAGCCAAAACTTGGGATTTTGACTGGGTTCGGACCTCGGCACGAACCCCACCCCAGGCATACGATGTAGTATACATATATACCTTAAAATACGGATATAATATCTGTTTTATCCGTACATATCCTTATGGTAGGTGCACGTACACGGTTTGGGCACTCCCGTCTCTTCTGGCACTGGCTCGGACTTGTCGGGCCAGCCGGTGTTTAAGGTCACCCGTGCCATCATAGCCCATAAGGAGCTCGCTCTAATATCCTCTGGCTCGGTTCCTACATGGTTAAACCGGTTAAATCGCGAAATCAGACCGGGTTTAAGAAGCGGGATATTACATTACCCCCCCTTCTGAAAAATTTCGTCCTCGAAATTGCGTACCTGGTTGATCAAAAAGATGAGGGTACTTGGCTCGCATTTCTTCTTCTACCTCCCAAGATGCTTCTTCAAGTGAATGATCAGCCCATCGCAGCTTTACATAAGAAATGGAGCGGTTACGAAGGGTTTTCACCTTCCGGTCCAAGATTTCAGCTGGCTGTTCTGTGTAAGTCATATCAGTTTCTAGGTACTCTGGTTCCACGGGTAGTACATGAGATGGATCATGCACGTACTTCTTCAGCATGGATACGTGGAATACATTGTGAACATCCCCAAGCGAAGGTGGCAGAGCCAGCATGCAGGCTACTGAGCCAACCCGAGATAAGATCTCAAATGGTCCCATGTATCTTGGGCTCAACTTCCCTTTTCTGTGGAACCTTTGCAAACCTTTAGTAGGAGAGATCTTGAGAAATACCTTTTCTCCTGGCTGAAATTCAATCTCCTTCCTGCGGGTGTCCGCATAGCTCTTTTGACGGGACTGAGCTGCTTTAATCCGTTCTCTAATAACGTCGACTTTGTCACAAGTCATTTGTATCATCTCAGGTCCTAACATTCGACGTTCACCTACCTCATCCCAATACAAAGGAGTTCTGCACTTCCTGCCATATAATGCCTCATATAGAGCCATCCCAATTGTGGCTTGGTAACTGTTGTTATATGCAAACTCCATAAGAGGTATATATTCTTCCCAACTGCCACTCATCTCCATTGCACATGCCCTGACCATCCGTCTGTTGATGAAAAGCTGTACTCAAATTCAGTTGCGACCCCAAGGCACGCTGTAAGCTTTTCCAAAATCTGGAAGTGAACCTTGGGTCCCTATCTGAAACAATGCTCACTGGCACTCCATGTAAGCGCACTATGTTGTCCATGTAAAGTTGTGCTAGTTTGGTCATGGAGAACTTGGTCTTGATAGGAATAAAATGAGCAGTCTTGGTAAGCCGATCCACGATCACCCATATTGCATCCATTCCCTTAGGTGTACTTGGTAGTCCGGTGACGAAGTCCATTGTAATCCTTTCCCACTTCCATTCTGGTACTGGGAGTGGCTGAAGGGTACCATAAGGTCGATGCCTCTCAGCTTTCACCTTCTGGCAGGTAAGACAAGTCGCCACATACAAAGCTATGGTGACTTTCATGTTTGGCCACCAGTAACTTTGTTTGAGGTCTTTGTACATTTGGGTACTTCCTGGGTGGAGTGAGTACTCGGAGCTATGTGCTTCTCTCACTATCTTATCTTGTATATCCAAATCATCGGGTACACACAATCTGTCTCGAAACATCAATGCCCCATCACTGGCTAAAGTAAAATCTGGGTCGTTCATTGTTTGGTCTTGAACCTTAACTCTAATCCGCTGCAATTCAGGATCCAAAGGTTGCTTCATTATCACCTCTTGCCTAATTGCCGGATGCACCTGTAGAGCCGACAAGGATACCGTCAACCATTTAAGGTTTTCTGGTTGAGGTTCAAGCTCTAAGGTTGCCCCTTCATACAAGAGGGTTTCATCCATTAGCATCGCCTCTTGCACAAGTGGTGAGCTGACTGCTAAGTATGAGAGCGACACAGTCTGTGTCTTCCGACTCAATGCATCTGCCACTACATTAGCCTTGCCGGGATGATACTGAATATCGCAGTCATAATCCTTCATGAGTTCAAGCCATCTTCTCTGTCTCATGTTCAGATCCTTCTGGGTGAAGAAGTATTTCAGGCTTTTGTGGTCACTGTATATCTCACACTTCTCCCCATACAAATAATGTCGCCAGATCTTAAGGGCAAAAATGACTGCGGCTAGTTCCAAGTCATGAGTGGGGTAATTCTTCTCATATTCCTTTAGTTGTCGGGATGCATACACTATTACCTTCCCCCGTTGCATGAGAACACAACCCAAACCAACTTTGGAAGCATCGGTATAGACTGTCATTCCACCTGTGCCCTCAGGAATAGTCAGCACAGGGGCAGTCACCAACCTTTCTTTCAATTCCTGGAAGCTCTTTTCACATTCCTCTGCCCAGTCGAATTTCACACCCTTTTTAGTCAACTTGGTCATTGGTGCTGAGATCCGAGCAAAATTCTCGATGAAACGCCGGTAGTATCCAGCCAAACCCAAGAAGCTTCTAATTTCAGTAACATTCTTGGGGCTTTCCCATTCCACTACTGCTTTCACCTTAGCAGGATCTACTTCGATTCCGGCTGTAGACACTACGTGCCCCAGGAATCCAACTTGTTCAAGCCAGAATTCACACTTGCTGTACTTGGCAAACAACTGTTGATCTCTCAACCTCTGTAACACCATTCTCAAGTGTTGAGTGTGCTCCTCCTCGGTCTTGGAGTAGATCAAGATATCGTCAATAAAAACAATTACCCATTTGTCGAGCACATCCTGAAATACTCGATTCATTAGATCCATGAATGCTGCCGGCGCATTGGTTAACCCCAAGGACAACACCAGGAACTCATAATGACCATATCGAGTCCTAAATGCTGTTTTGGGTATATCACTACTCTTTATCTTGAGCTGATAATAGCCGGACCGAAGGTCTATCTTCGAAAATACCCTGGCTCCTTGCAACTGATCAAATAGATCATCAATGCATGGCAATGGATACCGGTTCTTAATAGTTAGCTTATTCAACTCCCGATAATCTATGCACATACGCAAACTACCATCCTTCTTCTTGACAAACAACACCAGGGCACCCCAAGGTGAAACACTTGGGCGAATAAACCCCTTTTCCAATAGTTCCTGCAACTGCATCTGCAACTCCTTCAATTCAGCTGGTGCCATCCTGTATGGAGCCTTAGATACCGGAGCTGCTCCAGGAGTCAAGTCTATGGCAAACTCCAACTCCCTATCAGGTGGTAAATGCATCAAATCATCTGGGAAAACATCAGGAAACTCTTTAACCACCTTTACTTCTTCTAGAGGTGTAACTCTTGCATCAACATCGAGTACCGAGGCTATGAAACCCTGACATCCACTTTCTAGCAATTTTACCGCTTGAAGGGTAGAGACAAGGACCTTCCTCACCCTTTTCATTGTATCTGCTCGGTATACCCACTCTTTCCCTTCTTCATATGTTACCTTAATCAGCCTTTCCGCACATATCACATTAGCTCGATGAGTCGACAACCAATCCATACCCAATATAACATCAAAGTTCTGCATATTGAATTTAATAAGTTGTGAATCAAAGTTCTTCCCACTAATCTCCACTGGGCACGGCCCATACACTTCCTTCAACTGTGCAATTTTTCCAGTAGGCATACTAACAATCATTCCATGATCCAGGATCCTGGGTGACATCCCAAGTTTCCCTACAAATCTCTTAGATGCGAATGAATGAGTAGCTCCTGAATCAAATAAGACATAGGCTGGTATGCCCGATATGGGTAGGATACCTAGTATAACAATGTATATAATTTCAGCAGGTCATCAATATTAATTATAATGAACTTCTTAATTTAAAATGTACCTGCTACAACTTCTGTACTAGCCTCAGCTTCCTCGGCTGATAGGGCATACATCCTTCCCTGCGGTTGACTACCTCGAGGTAAGGGAGGTCGGTACGCAGAGGGCTGACTGGAGGGCAAGGCTGGTCGGGCCCGATAGTCTTTCGCATAATGCCCATAGGAATGGCAGTTGAAACAATGAATCTGAGACGTCGGAACTGGAGCGGGGCCCCTCTGCACTTGACCCGTTGCAGATGGAGGTCGAGGTGGCCTTGGAGCTGTAGGTGCCACACTAGTGTTCGGGCGAAAAGAGGTAGAACCCGAACCACCAACTGGCCTAGGAGGGTAGCCAGGTGGCCTATAGGGCTGCCTATACATAGGCCCAGAACTGTATGATCCGCGGTAAGCCTTGGAGGAATTTCCCCCATCTGGGAATGGATTTGTTCTCTTCCACAGTCCAGGGGTGAGGGACTGTTCACCCTTCTGCTTATCTTCCATTGTTTTGGCCTTCTGTACAATCTGGCCATATTCGGTCAAATCCAAAACTTCAAGCACAGACCCAATAGATGCTTTTAGGCCTTTTAGGAATCTTGCTGCCTTCTCTTCAGCTGTTCGCATATGCCTTGGGGCAAAATGGAACAAACTTTCGAATTGTTGCTGATACTCAAGGACAGTCTTACCTCCTTGAGTTAAGGCCATGAACTCAGTCTCCTTTCGGTCTCTGAAACTGCGCGGATAGTGGTTGTCCAAGAACAACTCCTTGAACTGCTCCCAAGTAGGTTCTGGATGAGCAGCCATCAATATAGGCTTGGAGGCTTGCCACCAAGAATTTGCCTCTTTCTTGAGTTGCAACCCAGCACAAATAAGTTTCTGGGCATCCGTGCACTCAAGCACCTCAAATATCTTCTCTATTTCTTGGATCCATTGATCCGGTTCCAGAGGATCACTCCCCACCTTAGAGAAGACCGGTGGTAAGTTCCTCTTGAATGACTCCACTACCCTTGACGTATTACTCGTCGCCGGGAAGTTAGGAGCATAGACAGGATAGTAGGAGTACGGAGGAGGCATCCCATGCTGAGGAATACCGAATGGTGGGATTGGAGGTGTACCCACCGCTTGTGGTCCCGTCCCCGACCCTACAGGTGGGTCCTGCGGAGTGAGTACCCGGGGAGGTTGACCCGGTTGAGAGTAATCCAACTGTTGTTGGATGGCAGCCATAAATGCTTGCTATTGCTGAAGCATTTGCTGTTGGAAAGCTTGTTGGGACTGCTGAATTATTGTAGCAACATCTCCCGGTGTAATGACCGGAGGAGGGTCCGGAAGTGTAGTCATAGGTGGGTTTCCATGTGCCCCACCCTGACCAAGGGTCTCTGGAGGTAGTGGAGGTGAGGTGTGCCCCACAGAACGGGACCCCCTAGGATTTTGTGGTCGACCGACCCGACGAGGACCCCGCGAGGTACCTCGGGCATTACTACCGGATCTAGTACGTACCATCGTATCCTGGTACCTGGAACACATCACACACCATATTGGTTAAACACCATAGAATTGATTTAGGCACTCAATCATATGCCATTACATGAGGTGTTGTAGTGTATGATAGCCTGTAAATAATCATAGCCCAATTCCATGATACAGGCAAGGTCCACAGCATACATGCCAATGGTCCCACTTGACCATAGCATATTAATCATAGGAACAATATCAATAGTGAAAACCAATGTAATCATGCTAGGAGGTGAGAAGGGAATAAGAAAAGAAGGAAAATTTTCAAATTTTTTAAAATTTTCCCAACTGTCATAACCGGTGGGATGAACCGGCGGGTAGGAGCCCGCCGGTTATACCCGCCGGTTTTGCCCGAGTTAAAACACGAACAGGGCCTGTAGGGCCCTGTTCTGTCTTGTCTCTTTCCCCATCACCTTTCTCTTTCTTCCTTTCTTCCTTGGGCGATCTTGGAGGTCTCCTCGGCGCTTCTACTCACGAGTCTACTCACCCACTCGGCGCTTTAGAGAAGAGTCAACTCATTCTCCTTCAAGTAAGTTTCTTCTTCTTTTCTTTTTCCAGAATTTCCATTTGGGTGAAATGCATGAATAGGGTTTACTTTCTAGGCTTCCTTTCCATATTTTTCACCATAGAATAGTCTTTCCATGTGTTTATGATGATTCTACTGTAGTCATTCGTAGTTTATAGGAATTTGTTTCTTCATTTGGGGAAAAACCCCCAATTTGTGCCCTAGGTTTCCAAATTTTTTTGGGGTTTCTTAAATTTTTGATCCTTTTCTCCAATTGATGATTCCATTGTGATGCATTTCACTTGCTTTGTGCTTAACATGCTTTAATTTGCATAGATTATCCATTGTGCTTGGAATCCCCATGTGTTTTCATGAAAATCCCTATTTTTGGCATTGGTTTCCTTGATTTTCATCCCATACATGTACTCATGGAACTCCATAGTCTATTGGGGTATGTTCTTGCATTTCCATCATCCCACTACTATGGCATTTCGTTCTAGACCTAGGTTTCAAGCTTTGACTTCATTGTGAATGAGTTGGTGCATTGAAATCGAATCCTCCCGTGTTATTTATGCTCTTTACCTTTTTGCTATCATTTTACTGTCTTAGCATGTTTATATGCGTTGTCAACTACCGTGCTTCATGTCATAAGTTTCCTATCATTCCTAGATTGTCACCGTTCCCGTTTTGCATGAATTGGGTTTTGGATTTCCCCTTCTTAATGCTGCTGTCTTTTCCTTTCTGTACTAATCCTTACTTTCTTTTCTTATTGCCAAGATGTCGTCACGCACCGGCAAAGGACCATCTTCCTCTGGCGTTAGACGCAAGACCACCGCTTCTAAGCGGAAAAGTGCGGAGACCAGCTCTTCAGCTCCTCGCACAGGGAGACCTACACCTGCCCAGTCTGACCCTACAGACTATGATGAGGAGCACTTCCTTAGTGCCGAGGCCGCAGCCAACTGGCCCAACTTCCTGAAGGGGTCAGTGTTGGTGGAGAAGACCGTGGTAGTAGAGGACTTCCACAAGGCCAGGCTTCAGGAGAGGTTCTCAGCATTGGGCTGGGACTCTATTCTTCAGGTGGACCGACCATGCTACGAGCAGCTCGTTCGTCGGTTCTACTGTAACTTGGAGGTGTCGTATCCATACGGGGAGTTCACCATCAGTAGCTTGGTGAAGGGAGTGGATATCCAGCTGACGGTAGGCACCTTATCCAGTATCCTGGGTATATCGGCTGCGAGACACCGATACTACAGTCCCCCCAGGGGTAGGCCTCAGGGACCATTCATGAGCCTGGAGACACCGGACTTCATCTACGAGACCATCTGCGGCAGCAGCAGTCGCCCGGAGTCCGAGACATCCTTCTATCCCGAGGTTCGTCTATTCGCCCGGTTGATTCAGTTCAACCTGCTTCCCAGAGGAGGTCATCGGAACCAGGTGGGTTTCATGGCGGCTTTCATTGCCTTCTGCATCTTCACGGCCGCAGAGGGAGGCGACGAGCACTTGTGCCTCCCCTACATCATTCTCAGAACGATGGAGCACCACACTTCCCACCCAGAGGATGGAAGACTCCCTTACGGCAGGATCCTCACTAGGATCTTCGAGTTCTTCGGAGTGGATCTGAGCGGTGAGGAGGGGAAGACTCTGGCTGACAGGTTCGATCGGAGAAACCTCCTGAAGATGGGTCTTCAGACCCTCATGGATTCACCTCCTAGATCAGGAACTCAGAGAGGTAGGGGTAGGAGGGCTGCCCCTATGGAGGATGTCCCCATGGAGGAGGAATCCAGTGAGGAGGATGAGGACTACGTTCCTCAGGACGAGGAGGAGGATCTGATGGGTGGCAGCATCCCTGAGGAGGCGCCTCAGGAGTCCAGAGGTCCTGGTCCTAGTTCTTCTAGAGCTACAGCCCCACCACCTGGGAGTGGTGCTTATGACTTTGAGGGTACATCGCCCTCCATGCGGGCCTTGTAGGATGGCCAGGTTCAGATACTGAGGCGGCTGGACGAGATTGCCTCCAGGCAGGCCACCTTGGAGGATTCCTTCCTTAGGCTGGGTCAGGACTTGAACACCAGGGCCACCGCTATCTCAGCAGACTATGGCCGGCTTCGGAGGGAGGTACGGCTGGTGAACGCGAGGTTCGATTATTACGATCACCGCTTCGACGTCAACTCCCGGCCTCCGGCAAACGTGGTGATCATCGATGACGATGACGACGACCAGTGAGGGCTTGGCTCACCCACACTAGCTGTTTACCCGTTTTCTCCCCTTTTTGTAGACATTGTATACTTATTTCTTCTCATTCCTTGTATATGTATTGTAACTGGTTCATTTATGGAATAAAATATCTTTAGATAGTGGATTTTTGTGGTGTTTTCATATGTGGAGTACCTATGTGGTTTCGTGGTTATGTGATTTTTCTTCTATCTATGCTCTTTGTTATATTATTATCTGTTGTTTATCAGGTTTTGTGTAAAATTTTTGGAAATCCCATTTTACGCCGTTGTGCTGCCGAAATTTCGTCGAAATAGTACTCTATAGGTTACATCACCAACCTAATCCCCTTTTTATCTATGCCCACGCATGCCATTAATGCAATATATAATGCAATCCATTTTTATACTTTCTTTCTTTAGCTTTTAATCTTTAAAGCTTTTATATTAGCCCAACCCCATTTTCCTATTATAGAGTCTACGGGATTCTAATGGTATGCTGTGAGTGGAGCAGAGCATCACGCTCTGATACCACCGTTTGTCACACCCCGTTCACACTGAACCGGAGCGGTGACCGAGTTAACACCGGTTAACCCAAACCTGCCAGGATCATCAGATACTGTATTCCACCACAGCATACACACACTAACATAAGTTCATCAGATCAGCGGAAGACTAAGTTTTACCTGTGAATAAATCCCATATACTTGATACCCGAATTGTGATACAATAATATATATACATTTGGGCCCGAAGGCATGATATATACACAAAAAGAATAAAATTCAAATATCAAGTATATACAGGAAATCATCAAAAACCATCAGAGTACACAGCTCGGTTTCAAGGCTGGAGCTCAGCTCGGCATCAGGGGTTGTGCCCAGCTCGGCATCATGTAGAAGAGCTCAGCTCGGCCTCGGAAGTGGAGCTCAGCACGGCCTCCAGGGTGGAGCTCGGCTCGGCCTCAGAACTGCTGTCCCGCAGCACAGCTCTCTAAGAGCAGTCTACGCCGTGCTCAAACTCCTCCGGGGTCCACCAGTCCTCTTCAGGAAATTCGACTGTGGGACCCACCCCATGCTCCTCAGATATTTGACCTGCAAAATCATCTAAAAACGGGGTGTACACGTGGAATGAGCTCACTAGCCTAGTAAGTAGAGAGGTGGACCACACACAACAGTCCACACATCACAACACATCATATGCACTACATGCCATGCTATTCATTTTAATTCGCATCCACCTAAGCAACATTACTAAGTCTTTGGTTTAAGTGCTACTACAGCCACAGTGCGCGTATACTTCGGGTACGAGCCGTGAACTCCCTCCCGCGATACGCCCATAGGGCTGTTGGAGAAGGCCCACCGTGAGTACTCGGAAAAGTAAAGACAATGCCGTCCACCGGCTCTCAACAGAAATGTAAATAACTGAAATAAAGGTGCTGACTCCAGCAATTTAAAAGCAGTACGATTGGCCCTCTTGAATGTACCACCGGGGTTGCCGACTGTCCTACATGACTCGCCGGGCGTAATGCCTAACCGCCACAGTGTCCGACAACCGCGACCCCTGCTTCCCCCCAAATGGCAACCCAACACCTTAACCCCTGTTGGGAAGGGTCGTAGCACGGGATGGTGAGATCCTAATACCGCATGCTCCTATATGCAGTACGACTGCATAGTGCCACCGTGTCCCATACCACGGGCCACCAATGCATTCGTTTCCAAGCCGACCATGGCATCTAGTCTATCAAGGCATTATGCAACATGATGTACACATTCAACATATAACATCACATTCAATTTGCATTTGAAAAGTAAACATAGCATAAATGCACATCAATGTGTGAAATGACTAATCTATATAGCATATTCATGATGACATGACTAGATTAGATATAATTAAATGAATGCCAAACAAATGCCTT
>NW_024869241.1:6153-10814 GCF_013358625.1 Macadamia integrifolia | reverse complement strand
TAGCATACGTATATACCTTAAAATACGGATATAATACCTGTTTTATCCGTACATAGCCTTATGGTAGGTGCACGTACACGGTTTGGGCACTCCCGTCTCTTCTGGCACTGGCTCGGACTTGTCGGGCCAGCCGGTGTTTAAGGTCACCCGTGCCATCATAGCCCATAAGGAACTCGCTCTAATATCCTCTGGCTCGGTTCCTGCATAGTTAAACCGGTTCAATCACGAAATCAGACCGGGTTTAAGAAGCGGGATATTACATTAGTAGATGTGAGACATGTGCCAGAATTAAGGAAAAACTTAATATCTTTGAGGCACTTGACTCAAATGGCTGCAAGTACATAGCAGAAGGTGGAGTTCTCAAAGTTATTAAGGGTGTAATGGTTGTCATGAAGGGACAACTAGCAGGAAACCTATACAGACTCGTAGGGAGCACAGTTATAGGTGGAGCATCTGTGACTACAGATGCAGTATTTGATACAGATGATACCTATCTGTGGCACATGCGGTTAGGGCATATGGGAGAAAGATGATTGATGGAGCTTCATAAAAAGAAAATGTTGAAGGGAGTAAAAACTTGTAAACTGAATTTCTGTAAGTATTGTGTGTTCGGAAAACAATGCAAGGTTAGTTTCAAAACTGCAAAACATAAGAGTAAAGGGGTGCTTGATTATGTACACAGCGATGTATGGGGTCCTTCAACAACAAAATCTAAAGGTGTGGCAGAATACTTCGTGACCTTTGTTAATGATTACTCAAGGAAAGTTTGGATCTACTTCATGAAGCATAAAAGTGAGGTGTTCACTAAATTTAATGAATGGAAGGCTGATTTAGAAAGGAAGACAGGAAAGAAAATTAAATACTTGAGAACAGATAATGGAGGAGAGTACACATACAAGCCATTTCTAGAATTGTGCAAAGCTGAAGGGATTACACCTCACTTCACAATTTCAAAGATACCACAGCAAAATGGTGTAGCTGAAAGGATGAACAGAACACTTCTAGAAAGAGCTCAGAGTATGAGGCTAAATGCAGGGTTAAGCAAGAGATTTTGGGCAGAAGCAGTGAACATGGCATGTTTCCTCATCAATAGGTCTCCATCAAAGGCGATTGATTGTAAAATTCCTGAAGAGGTATGGATAGGAAAACCAGTAGATTATTCTATTCTAAAAATATTTGGTTGTCCAGCCTATGCGCATGTTGAGAGTGAGCAGCATTCCAAGTTAGACTCAAAATCTAAGCAATGTACCTTTCTTGGTTTTAAGAAAGGTGTAAAGGGATTCAAGTTATGGGATCCAAGTTCACAGAAAGTTGTGGTTAGCAGAGACGTCGTGTTTGATGAGTCTCATATAGTGAAGTCAAATTACAATTCACAAACAGTTGATGAAAATAAAGAAGGTTCTACTGTGCAGGTGGAGTTAGGTGAGCTAGAAACAACAACAGAGAATGACTCATCAAGTGACTTACTAGGACAACAGGAAGCAGTAGAAGTTCCCTATACCGTGGCAAAGGGTAAAGGGAAGCGTACTCACAAAGCACCTACGAGATACGGGTTTGAGGACATGGTTGCCTATGCCCTCACTGTAGGTACATGTGATCCATCTTCCTGCTATGATGCTTTGAGTGATGCACAGCATGATAAATGGATGATAGCTATGATGGAGGAAATGGAATCTCTACAGAAGAACAAGACTTGAGAGATTGTGGAAAAATGGGTCTTTCGTAAGAAAGAAGCTGCATCTGAGAAGGAGAGTGAAAGGTATAAGGCCAGACTTGTAACCAAGGGCTATACACAGAAGGAGGGGATAGACTACAATGAAATATTTTCTCCGGTGGTGAAACACACTTCGATCAGGGTACTATTTGCTTTGGTGGTCATGTATGATTTAGAGCTTGAACAACTTGATGTGAAAACTGCATTTCTTCATAGTGACTTGGAGGAACAAATTTACACGGAGCAGCCTGAAGGTTTCAAGGTGCAGGGAAAGGAAGACCATGTTTGTCTGCTTAAGAGGTCGCTTTATGGCCTTAAGCAATCTCCTAGTGGTACAAGCGCTTTGAATCTCACATGATGAAGATTGGCTACACAAGAAGTGAGTATGATAGTTGTGTTTATTATAAAGTGTCAAGTGATAATTCCATTATTTTGTTGATGCTTTATGTTGATGACATGCTCATTGCTGCAAAGAACAAACATGATATAGTCTCTTTGAAGTCTTTGTTGAGTGTTGAATTTGAGATGAAGGATCTTGGTGCTGCTAAGAAGATCCTTGGCATGGAAATCCTTAGAGATTGAAATGCAGGTAAACTTTGGGTAACTCAGAAGAGGTATATTGAAAAGGTGCTAAAGCATTTCAATATGAAAAAGGCCAAGCCGGTTAGCACTCCGTTAGCTGGCCACTTCAAGTTATCTAAAAGGGGATGCCCTACAACACATGAGGAGGTGGAGCAGATGTCTCAAGTCCCTTATACTAGCGCAGTTGGGAGTCTCATGTATGCTATGGTTTGTAGTAGGCCGGATTTGTCTCATGCAGTCAGTGTTGTTAGTAGATACATGAGTAATCCAGGGAAGGAGCATTATATTGCAATTAAGTGGATCTTTAGATATTTGAACAAGACTAAAAATGTAGGTGTTATGTTCAGTGGCAAGGGAAGTTCTACAAAATTAGCAGGTTATATTGATTCTGACTGTACTGGTGATTTAGACAAAAGGAGGTCTACTACAGGGTATGTGTTTACATTGGCTAGTGGACCTATATCATGGAGGGCGATGCTTCAGTCGACAATTGCATTGTCCACTACAGAGGCAGAGTACATGGCAGCAGTTGAGGCTACCAAGGAAGGAGTCTAGTTGGTTGGACTAGTTCGTGAGTTGGGGTTGGAGCAAGGAGGTACAGTGTTACATTGTGACAGTCAGAGTGCCATACATTTTGTAAAGAATCAGGTGTTTCATGCAAGGACAAAGCATATTGATGTGAGATTTCACAAGATCAGGGAGCTTGTGTCAGAAGGCAGTATTCACTTGAGAAAAATTCATACAGATCTCAATCCTGCAGATATGTTTACAAAGCCAGTTACTATAGAGAAGTTCGAGTCCTGTTTGGACTTGATTAATATTACTCATTGTTGAAGATGAGGGATGCACCAAATAGGTGCGGGTTTGTGCCTCTAATGAGGTACAATGATGAAGACGTCTTCAAGTTATCTTTACAGGAGGCTCGACAGAATTCAAGCCAAGGTGGAGATTGTTGGTGTATGATGTCTTGTATTCCGTCGCAATTTAATCCAGGGAGTACTGGTGCAACACCTAGACAGGGCGGACGGCGGTCCCGCTAGCCGGTTAGCGGGCTGTGGGGATTGCAAGGGGGGCAGGAGGCCCCCCTGCATAGCATGGGGTGTAGGCGCCCCCCTCTCGAATTTTTTATTTGAGGGCAATAGTAGTCTAATCCCGATTAGGATGGCAATTGTAGTTTAATCCGGATTAGGGTTTTTTCGCTATATATTTGTAGCGAGGGTTTCTTTCTTTGTAATGCAAGCAATACTGAAAGGTGTGAGGACGAGCGCTGTAACCCTATTCTCCATTGATAGTGAAGCAGGATCTCATCTCACCGGGGACGTAGGCAACCTTGTCGAACCTCGTAAAATCCGTGTGCATTGTTTGTTTTGTTTTTCCATTATCTTCTGCATTGTTTTAGGGTTGTGTTTCTACAGGTAGTAACCCAGCTTCACGGCTAGGCTGCTCCAAAGTTGTGGTCGAACTTGGGTTTTTCTTCTCTCTTAAGGTCTCCCTTCTCGCTTAGGCCAAGCTTAAGTTTATTACAAAAAAAAAAACCTTCCTCTGCAAATCTTGATCTTTACAAAAGATTCTATCTTCATATATTGATTTGTCTTTATAGCTCTTCTTGTATTTCTTGGAGGTAGATATTTGTAGCTCTTCACGGTTAATCGTTTGCAAAAATTCCTCACACGCATATTATAACACATAAACACACATCGATAATAGTTTTCATATTCAATATGTATCATTCACAATAATAGAATCCTTCGTATTCAACAAGCTCAATTGGCTCTCCCTCAAAGATGCCGTCAAAGATAAGCTCACTGTCTCAAAAATGTCCAGTGGTTTGAAGTCAAAGCGATGCCTACTCTCAAGCTTATGGGTTTGGGTGTGGTTGCCAATGAGAAATATGTTTTTTGCTAGAATATGATTTCGATTTCATTAATTTTCTACATATAGTAGTGGAATTTATACAAAGAGAGAATCCTAACTTGCTATACATTGCAGAGTTCTACACAGAAGGAAAGACTTAACACAAGTAAGATATTTTATCCAACTAAGTAGTTGAATATATGTTGTCACCATAAGATGGGAACAATATATTCAGTTTATACACCCCCTTAAGTTGAGGATTCAATAGATCAGATATTCAACTTGTCTCTCATGAATGATAAATGTGCTGAAGCAAAGACCTTGGTCATGATATCAGCGAGTTGATAAGTTGTTAAAATGAATTGAACTGAAAGTTGGCGCTTGGTGACTTTGTCTTGCACAAAGTGAAAATCTATCTCAACGTACTTTGTACGAGCATGGAACAATGGATTTGCAAAAAAATAGGTGGCACCAATACTGTCCACAATAGGATTGGGGTGGGGGGGGGGGG
>NW_024869241.1:0-6133 GCF_013358625.1 Macadamia integrifolia | reverse complement strand
GGGGGGGGGGGTTGAGGGAGTAGAAGACCAATCTCTTGGAAAAAGAGATTGAACCTATGTTAGTTCGGCTGAAGATTTATGGAGGACCTTGCAATAATCTTCTGCTTGCGAGAGGTCCAAGATATCATATTAGTGCCAAGAAAAATGGTATAGCCCCTATTTAATTTCTTATCATCAGAGTTCCCTACCTAATCAGCATCTGAGTATGCTTAAAGTTGAAAATTTGAGCACATTTCAATAAGGAGACCATGAGATCAAGTATACTTTAAATAGAAAAGGATCCTCTTGACAAGAGTTCAATGATCTTCAGTGGAGGCATGCATGAACTGACATGCACGATCGACTGTGAAAGCCACATATGGACAAGTAATAGTGATGTAGTGCACCAACTATAGAACGATATTGTGTTGCATTAGTGAGTAGAACAGCCCCTGAGTTGGACAACTTGAATTTGATAGAAATAAGGGTAAGAATTCGTTTGCGCTCATTCATCCCAGCCCATTGTAAGAGATCATTGATGTACCTGTGCTGAGACAATAATAATCTTTTACAGTGGGAAATAACTTCAATTCCCAAAGAAAAGCTAAGTGGTCCCAGATCCTTAATGGAAAACTCAATAGCCAGTTAAGAGACATGACTAAACAGGCTATTTGTTATAAACCAAAACAAATGTTGTCGTCATACCTTGCTTGTAAATAAATAATGACAAACCAATATGCAAATTATGAAATCCTGAGTGAATAAGAAACTGGGAGAGACGCTAAAACTATGCCCGTGGTGCTTGTTTCAACCCATAAAGGGAACGATGTAGTTTGCATTCATAGTTTCGATGAGAAGCAACTTCAAATCCAAGGAGCTAAACCATACATACTTTTTCATTAAGAAACCCATAGAGAAATGAATTATGAACATCCAATTGACGAATCAGCCATCACTAAGATACTACAAGAGACAGGATAGGGTAAATTGTTGTAGGCTTGATCACATGGCTAAATGTTTCATTGTAACACCCTCTATTGTTGATGAAAGTCTTTGGCCATTAGGTATACCCTTACCTTTCTAAAGACCCATCTGCTTTCCACTTAATCCTATACACCCATTTCGAACCAACTAAGTTTATGTGAGGCTGATGAGGCACAAATGTCCAAGCACCGTTGCATAAAAGAGCGTTGAACTCCTCAGACATTGCTTCCCACCCACAGGGTGTTCGGTTTTCTTGGGAGAAATCAGTGGTTGATTGGTGGGGGGGAAGGGTAGAGGTGTTGGTTTGGGGCTTGGATATTGGGTTTTGGGTTTTGAGTTTTGGATGAAGGGTTATTGGGTGAGGCATGAGGCCGAGAGGGTGGTAAAGGGGGGGTTTCATTTTGGGTGGGTCGGTAAGGAGGGGTAAGGGAAGAGGGCTTGGGTTGAGGGGTTGGGGAGATGTGTAGGAGGAGGGGTGGGTGAAATGGCATGGATTTTCGAGAAGGTTCAAGTTTTATGATGAGTGGGGGGGTGAGGGGGAAGAGGAGAGGTTAGATGAGCGTGATGTGGAGGGAGACATAGAAAACAGTGGGAGTTGGTGGAGTGGCACATATTGTGGATCATGTGCTGGTAGGGAGGGTCGGTGGACTGGTGGGGACATGGGTGGATGCATTAGTGTGGGGCAATGAGGGGATGGTACTGTTCCCAAGGGGAGGAGGGAGAATATAGTAGAATAGGACCAATGATGGAATATTTGGAAAATATGTAAGACAATTCGTCAAAACGAACATAATGGGTCATTTTGATTCGATTGGAGGACAAATCCATGCAATAATAGCCCATATAAAAAGGGTTGTAACCAAGTAATACACATGGAGATGATCGAAACTGCATTTTATGAGGGCGGAGAAAATGGAAGCAAAGGCAAACAAATATATGAAGCAGGAATTGTTTGGGAGCTTGTTATGAACCAGATGGAATGGAGTGATACCTTGAGTGACCTTAAATGTTATACGATTAATAAAATATACGACAGTTTCAATGGCAAAGTGCCAATATTGTTGAGGGACTGACCTCTGGACTAAAAAACGTAAGGCAGATTTCTATGATGTGAAGATGGCAATGTTCAATTTACCCCTGTTGTTCATAATAATTTTTCAAAAACTTGAGGTAGGGTATGGTATTCATCACCCCAATTTGATTGAACTGAGTTTTTTTTTTTTTTTGGAATTATTGCTCAACTAAAGCCTGAAAATTATGAAAAGTGGAGAGCACTGAAGAAGAAAGGGAGAGAGGCATTAACCATGCTGATGCTTTTGTTTCTATCATGAACAATAACCACTCAACCGAGAAGAGAGGCATGGGCCTTGGGCGTTGTGGACAATGCAATTAAAATTGAAGCAGTTGCTGGGTAAAGGGAATCTTTTGACCGATTTCCTTTTGGGGAGTTTCCTAATGTCACCTCGTGGTGATACGATTTAATAAGGATGCTGCATGAGGTCAGCTCATATGCCACATTGCTTCACCTACCACTGAGATAGAATTTAAAAAAAAAAAAATCCTTCTCTTTTTACGTGATATTCTCTTTGAATACGATGGTAGGTGAACAAGTCTAGTGAATGTTCACGTGAGTGAATTAGGATTCTTACGCTATATACTTGACATGTTTCATTTGTTAGCAGAATTGTTAAACGGTTAATTAATTTTTGTAATATTTTTAATATTTAAATTAAAAAAAAAAAAAGAATCCCAGTAAAAAAGGACTTCTCCTTTGATTCCGGCTCTCTCTCTCCCTTCTTTCTTCTGCAACGCTCTGGAAAAAAATCGTCTGCAATTCCGATCTCGTATAATTCCGTGCAATACCACCTTCAGGCGGTGACACGTGTATTGATACCAATACAATGGCCCAGATCTGATTTAAATGTATTTTCACTGATTTAATGTTTTATTAGTTGTACCAGATCTGAGCCATTGTATTGGTATCAATACACGTGTCACCGCCTAAAGGTGGTATTGCACGGAATTGTACGAGATCGGAATTACAGACGATTTCAACCCACAACGCTCTTCTTTCTTCTTTAGCGCTCTCCCGTTCAAAGAGGGAAAAAATCCCGATGTGAAACCAAAATCTACAACTTAAGCACTAAGTGATCTTGAAAAACCCTCAAAATCAACAACTTAAGCACTGAGCATAATGAAAAACCCTCTACATACATATTTAAATACATAAACAATTCCAGAGAAAAAAAGGATTGTAGGAGGAATAAACAAGAGAGATTTTTTCCCTCTTTGAATGGGAAAAAATGATTTCAAGAAGCATAAACAGTAGACATTTTTTCATCTTGTTGGGATGTGCTGGCTTCGTGGTCTTCGTCCATGGTGTCAATTTCTTCTTCCAAGCTATCTTAAATCGTATGAGCTTTAGATCTCTCAGATTCCTACCTACCTCAATTTCCAATGTTCCCTTCTTTCTTTCTTTCTTTCTTCTTTCACTCATTCAATTTCCAATTTATGCTTTAGGTTAAAATTTAATTTAATGAATTGATTTGTACATGGGCCTGGGATGATCTGTTTTGTAGTTTGAGTAAAAATCAGGGTAATGGTTTGATAAATGAAACAGAAGATGGATAGATAGATAGATAGATTCTTTCCCTCTCTGAACAAGAGAGCGTTGAAGAAGAAAGAAGAACGTTGAAGAAGAAGGAAGGGAGAGAGAGAGAGACAGAATCAAAGGAGAAGTCTATTTTTATTAGGATTCTTATTTTTTATTTTTTTTATTTAAATATTAAAAATATTAGAGAATTTAATTAATCATTTAACAATTCTGTTAACAGATGAAATGTGTCAAGTATACAGCGTAAGTGTTCACTCACGTGAACATTCACCAGACTCCCATTATCACTAGCAAATATTTTAACGTAAAAGAGGATTTGTGGAATGAATAGTAGTACCAGTATGTGCAATTGGAATCCCCTTACCCACGTGAAGTTGATCCTAACCATTGTAGGTGTCAAACTGATATAGCCAAAATAACCTCTCGGTGGGGGGGCAATGACACGTGTCGCCTCCGAGACACGTGTCCTCCGCCAGACGAAGGTTCCAAGAAACCACTCACACTCGAGCACGCTCAATCACCGAGGCACGCCCGCAGAATCACGCGGGATCACATCGCCTGCATGAGGGGAATATTCCCCCCCAGAAGGTTAGACGTATTCAAGTGGGACTCTAAGAGGGAAGAAGGGGGAAAAACCCTAAGGCCGAAGGACTATATAAGAAGGCACGGAAGAAGGGGGAAGGTAAGCTCTGATACCCTCACCATTACTCCCTTATTGAACTGTGCGGCCGACCCTGACTTGAGCGTCGGAGGACTAACCCCGGACAAAGTTCCGGGCCTCCGTCGTCTGTGTTTGTGTAGGTTCAACTAGCGGGGTTTTTTGGTAGCAACAGATTGGCGCCGTCTGTGGGAACGACGGTAATGGTGGGGAGAACCTACAACCGAAAAAGGACGAGAGCGACGTCCAACATAGACATGGGGGAAGAACCTTCAGGGGAGCTTCCTCCCTCGGCGGAGATTGGACGAGAAAGGGGCCATGACGACCGGGAAGTGTCCGTTAGATACCAACGGTCGGCTGGATATTCAGTACGTGAAGGCAGCGACCATCAGCCTCCCACGGCCCAGGAGTACGTGACAAGGCAGCAGTTCGAAGACCTCCAGGACAAATATAACCGGATGGCCGAGACTATGAGGGAGGTCTCCAAAGCTGTCTCCCATAGGACCGGCGGAGCACCCCCAGGTCCCCACGTCCAGTTTGAGAGGGCTCGAGAAGAAGACCGAAGCAGTAAGGGATCGACGAGGGCCGGTCGTGACCCTCGAAGCCGAGCAAGGGAGAGTCCCGCGCCCCGAAGTAGGACGCGACGCGCCGCCAGAGACCCGCATGGGGATCAGCACCAAGGAGACAAACAGAGGACTGAGGACTCGGGATTAAAGAGGATGATCTTAGACCTGAAGGACGAGATCAAAAAGGTGGCAGAAAACCAGACAGGGAACCGCGAGCCCGACCTCACCAATGATACGGCCTTAGCTGACGAGGTCATGAGGGACCCACTCCTGGTCAGTTTTCGCCTGCCCAAGTACGACACCTATGACGGGTCGGGGGACCCCGTCGATCACTTGGAAGGCTTTAAGGTCGCCATGCAATTCCATCGCGTCTCGGAAAATATTATGTGTCGGGCCCTCCCATTGACGTTCAGGGGGGCGGCGAGGCTGTGGTATAACCGACTACCGACGAAGTCGATCCACAGCTTCAGCGACCTGAGCTACTTCTTCGTGAAGGGGTTCTCTAGTAGCCAGCCCCTCCAGAAGACTACGTTGAACCTAACCAACGTCAAACAGCAAGAAGGGGGATCGCTGCGGAATTACATGAAGCGATTCCAACAAGAAAAGATCACAATCAGGGGCCTAGACCCGAAGGAGGAGTTCACGGCCCTGCTAGGTGGCGTCAAGGACAAGGAATTGAAGAGGTCCCTGGCGAAGCATACGCCTAGAGATCTGACCGAGCTGAGGGCGCGATGCGATAAGTACATCCAGATGGAAGAAACCCTCCAGGCAGATGAAGAAGTCGAAAGGAAGGCGGCGAGGAAGAGGCCCTTAAGGGTTGATGATAAACCCGTCGAAGAAGGAAAAAGACGAAAGTCCGAGCGCAGTCGGGCCCCCAGTCCACCTAGGAAGTTTGAGAGGTATGCACCCCTGAACCGAAGGCGAACAGAGGTGTTAATGCAGATAAAAGATTCTCCAGATGCCAGGGCCATGAAGTGGCCAGGAAAGATGGGGCGACATCCCGAAAGACGCAATGTGGATAGATACTGCCACTTCCACAGAGACCACGGCCATGACACCGAGGACTGTTGGCATCTCAAGGGGGAGATAGAAGGAATGATCAGAAGGGGATACTTAGGCAGATTTGTAGATCGGGAGAAAGAGCTGGCTCCAGAAGGCAATGGCCGGAGGGAAAACCGTCGGAGAGATGGCGGAGGTCGTTATGAGAGAAGGGGGCTAGCCCGCAGAGGAAATCAAGAACAGCGGAGGAACCAGACACCAGAGGAAGATGAGCGCCGGCCCCGAGAGGAGAACAAGAGCCCAACAAGAGTTATAGCGACCATCTGTGGAGGC
>NW_024869240.1:0-29336 GCF_013358625.1 Macadamia integrifolia | reverse complement strand
CTCATAGTGACCATACCGAGTCCTGAATGCTGTCTTGGGTATGTCGTCGCTCTTTATCTTGAGCTGATAATAGTCTGATCTAAGGTCTATCTTTGAAAATACCCTTGCACCCTGCAGTTGGTCAAACAAATCATCAATGCGTGGCAATGGGTATCGGTTCTTAATGGTTAGCTTATTCAATTCCGGTAATCAATGCACATACGCAAGCTGCCATCCTTCTTCTTGACAAACAATACTGGGGCACCCCAAGGTGAAACACTTGGGCAAATAAACCCCTTCTCCAACAATTCTTGCAACTGCATCTGCAACTCCTTCAATTCGGCTGGTGTCACCCTGTATGGAGCTTTAGACACTGGAGCTACTCCAGGAATCAAGTCTATGGCAAACTCTAACTCTCTATCAGGCAGTAAATGCATCAGATCATCTGGAAAGACGTCGGGAAATTCTTTAACCACCTTTACCTCTTCTAGAGGTGTAACCCTTGCATCAACATCAAGTACCGATGCTAAGTAACCCTGACATCCACTTTCCAACAACTTTATCGCTTGAAGGGTGGAGACAAGGACCTTTCTCGCCCGTTTCATTTTATCTGCTTGGTATACCAATTCTTTTCCTTCATCATCTGTCACCCTAATTAATTTTTCAGCACACATCACATTAGCTCGATGGGCCGATAACCAATCTATGCCCAGTATAACATTAAAATTCTGCGTATTGAATTTAATGAGTTGTGCATCCAATTTCTTCCCATTGATTTCCACTAGGCACGGCCCATACACCTCCTTCAACTGTGTAACTTTACCAGCAGGTATACTAACAATCATCCCATGATCTAGTGTCCTGGGTGACATACCCAGTTTCTCAGCAAATCTCTTAGATATGAATGAATATGTAGCTCCTGAATCAAATAAGACATAGGCTGGTATGCCCGATATAGGTAGGACACCTAGTGTAACAATGCATATAAGTACAGCAGGTCATCAATATTTAACATGAGGGAATTCTTAAATTTAAAATGTACATGCTACCACTTCCGTGCTGGCCTCAGCTTCCTCAGCTGATGGGGCATACATCCTTCCCTGCGGTTGATTCCCCCGAGTTAAGGGAGGTCGGTATGCAGAGGGCTGACTGGAGGGTAAGGCTGATCTTACCCGACAGTCTTTAGTATAGTGCCCATAGGAATGGCAATTAAAGCAACGGATCTGTGATGCCGAAACTGGGGCGGGGCCCCTCTGCACTTGACCCGCTGTAGATGGAGGTCGGGGTGGCCTTGGGACTATAGGCATCGTACTAGTGTTTGGGCGAAAAGATGTGGAGCCCGAACCACCGACTGATCGAGGAGGGTAGCCAAATGGCCTATAAGGCTGTTTATATGTAGGCCCAGAACTATACGACCCACGATATACCTTGGAGGAGTTGCCCATGTTGGAAAATGGGTTTGTTCTCTTCCACAATCCAGGTGTGAGGGATTGTTCTCCCTTATGCTTATCTTCCATGGTCTTAGCTTTCTGCACAATCTGGCCATAGTCTGTCAAATCTAGGACCTCAAGTACTGACCCAATGGATGCCTTTAAGCCCTTCAGAAATCTTGTAGCCTTTTCTTCAGCTGTCCTCATATGCCTAGGGGCAAAATGGAACAAGCTTTCAAACTGCTGCTGATACTCAAGGATAGTCTTACTCCCTTGAGTAAAGGCCATAAATTCCGTCTCTTTACGGTCTCTGAAGCTACGTGGGTAATGATTGGCCAAGAACAACTCCTTGAATTGTTCCCAGGTGGGTTCTGGATGTGCGGCCAACAATATGGGCTTAGAGGCTTGCCACCAAGAGTTGGCCTCCTTCTTGAGTTGCAGCCCTACACATAAAATTTTCTATGCCTCAGTGCACTCAATCACCTCAAATATCTTCTCCAGCTCTTGGATCCACTGGTCCGGCTCTAGAGGATCACTTCTTACCTTAGAGAATACAGGTGGTAAGTTCCTCTTGAATGACTCCACTACCCTTGACGTATTATTCGTCGACGGGTAATTGGGTGCATACATCAGATAGTAAGGGTATAGAGGGGGCACCACATACGGAGGAACGCTGAAGGGCAGAATTGGAGGTGTACCTCCCACTTGTGGCCCTGTATCAGACCCTACAGGTGGGTCCTGTGGAATAAGTATCTGGGGAGGTTGACATGTTTGAGAAAGGTCTAACTGTTGCTGTATAGCAGCCATAAATGCTTGCTGCTGCTGAAGCATTTATTGCTGGAAAGCCTGTTGTGACTGTTGAATTATGCTAGCAACATCACTCGGAGTGATGACCGGTGCAGGGTCCGGAAGTGTAGTCATAGGTGGGTCCCCTTGTGCCACACCCTGACCAAAGGTTTCTAGAGGTTGTGGGAGTGGGGTTTGCCCCACAGAGCGGGACCTTCTAGGATTCGGTGGTCGACCGACCGGACGAGGACCACGCGAGGTACCTCGTGCATTGCTATCGGATCTTGTACGTACCATCGTATCCTTGCACCTGGAACATACTATACACAACATTGGTGAAGCACCCTAGAATTTATATCGGCACATAATTATATGCCAACACACAAGGTATTATAGTGTATGATGTTTTGCAACTAGCCATAGCTTAATCCCGAAAATACAGTGCTAGTGCTTCAACAAGTAGTACGATGGTCCCACTCGACAATATGGTGCTAGCCATACACCCTCTTTTTTTTTTTCAAGTTTTATCCCAACCGACGGGCAGCTCAGGTCGGCCCGCCGGTCTGACCCGAGGCAGAACATTAACAGGGCTTTTAAGCCCTGTTTCATATGTTTTTCTCCCATTTCTTCCCCCCTCTCTCTCTCAGGCGATTTTTGAGAGTTCCTTGTCTCTTCCACTAGCGATCTCACTCAACGATCCTGCGGATTTTGGGAAGATTCAACTCCTCTACTCTCAAGTAAGTCTCTTCCCCCTTTTTCTTCTTAGAACGTGTACTTTGGGGGTAGAATCCATGTGTAGTCCTCAATCTTGATTTTTTTTCGTGTTTCTTTCCATAGAACAATGATTCCATGAGAATGTGATGTTTTCTTTGTGATTTATTTCTAGTTTTAGGCTGTACTTCTCAATTTATGAGAGAAAACCCAACCGTGCCCTAATTTCTCTAATTTGGGGCTTTCTTCTATCTCTACCCTTTTCTCCCCAACTAACGACTCAAATGAGTTTCCTTATGCTTGGTTTGCACTTAAAATGTTGGAGAGATCATGGAAAGTCGTGTATGCTTGAAATCCCATCTCTCTCCATGAAAATCCATCTCTTTTGTGTTGGGTTTCTTTGATTCTCTTTCCACCACTTCATACTTGTGGATTCCTTGCACGTCAATGTCATAATAGAAGATGTCTTTGCATATTCTAGATTGTATAACGATGGCATTTCATTCATAGACATGTAAGCTTCAAGCTTTACTCTATTGTGAGACTTTTCATGTTTCTTAGATTGAACTTGCACATTGAGAATTGGGGTTTTTCTATCATTCCTCACTTGCCATGCTTTATATGCCTTTTGTTACATTTCTGTTTTGCACTGTGCTAGTGGATATCATGTTTTGGGGCTTCCTCCTATTCATTTCTCCATGATTTATCCACTTCTCTTTCTATCATAATCCACATTATGTATTGTACTTGCTCACCCATCTATTTGTTTCCTTTGTTATTCCTCATCCTTACTTATCATTCTTTCTCCTCTTTTCTTGCCAGGATGTCTTCTTGCTAGGACAAAGAACCTGCATCCTCTTCCACTCGGCGTAAGACCACCACTTCCAAACGGAAGAGTGTAGGGACTAGTTCCCCAGCCCCTCGCCCAAGGCGACTAGGACAGGCCCCTATCGATCCTTCAGATTACGATGAGGGACTCTTCCAAATTTCAGAGGCAGCAACCAACTGGCAGGCCTTCCTAAAGAGGTCTGTGATGATGGAGAAGACCATGGTAGTCAGCGACTTCCACAAGGTTCAGCTTCATGAGAGGTTCACCGCACTGGGTTGGCAGTCTATCCTCAATATAGACCTTCCGTGCTATGAGCAACTGATTCGTAGATTCTACTGCAACTTGGAGGTCTCTTATCAGTATGGAGAGTATGCGATAACTAGCATGGTGAAGGGGGTGGACATTCACCTGACTGTGGACACCCTGGCTAGCATTTTGGACATCTCTTCAATTGGGCAGCATTTCTACAGTCCTCCAAGGAGTAAGCCTGTGGGCCCATCCTTGAGTTTGGAGACGCAAGACCATATCTACGAGACCATCTGTGGTAGCAGGGAGTGTCCAGATTCTGAGACGTCATTTTACCCAGAGGTTCGTGTGTTTGCCCGTTTGGTCCAGTTCAATTTTCTCCCCAGAGGAGGTCACCGGAACCAAGTAGGCTTCATGGCAGCCTACTTAGCCTTCTGCATTTATAAGGCCTTAGAGGGAGGTGCCGAGCACTTATGCTTACCTTACGTCATCCTCAAGAATATGGAGCACCATACCTCACACCCCGAGGACGGAGGGTTTCTATATGGTAGGATCCTCACCAGGATCTTTGAGTTCTTTGGGGTGGACCTGAGTAGTGAGGAGGGGAAGTGTCACTCCCCGTTCTCACTGAACCGGGCCAGTGACCGGGTTAACTCCGGTTAACCCAACCCTGCTAGGATCATCTGATACTATATTCCACCACAGCATACACACAACTAATGAAAGCTCATCAGATCAGCGGAAGACTAGGTTTTACCTGTGAATAATCCCATAATACTTGATACCCGAATTGTGATACAATAATTATATACATGTGGGCCCGAAGGCATGATATTTACACAATAAAAGTACAATTCATATATCAAGTATGTAAAGGAAATCATCAAAATAATCAAAGTACACAGCTCAGCTCGGTATCAAAGGCTAGAGCTCAGCTCGGCATCAAGGGTTGAGCCCAGCTCGGCATCACATGGTAGAGCTCAGCTCGGCCTCAAAAGTGGAGCTCAGCACGGCCTCAGAACTGCGGTCCCGTAGCACAACTCTCACATAAGCAATCAGTGTCGTGCTCTAACTCCTCAGGGGTCCACCAGTCCTCTTCAGGAAACTCGACTGTGGGACCCATCCCGTGCTCCTCAGATGTATGACCTGCAAAATCATCTAAAAAGGGGGTACCCGTGGGATGAGCTCACTAGCTCAGTAGGTGGTAAGATGGACCACACAGCAGTCCACACATCAAAACACAATCATATGCACTATATGCCATGCAATACATTTTAAATCACATCCACCTAAGCAACATTACTAAGTCTTCGGTTTTAGTGCTACTACAGCCACAGTGCACGTATACTCTGGGTACGAGCCGCGAACTCCATCCCGCGATACGCCCATAGGGTTGTCGGAGAAGGCCCACCGTGAGTACTCAAAAAAGTAAAGACAATGCCATCCACCGGCTCTCAACAGAAATGTAAATGACTGAATTTAAAGGTGCTGACTCCAGTAATTTAAAAGCAGTATGATTGGCCCTCTTGAATGTACCACCGGGGTTACCGATTGTCCTAATGACCCACTGGGCATTATATCTAACCGCCACAGTGACCCGACAACCGCGACCACTGCTTCTCCCCAAATGATAACCCAACACCTTAACCCCTGTTGGGAAGGGTCGTAGCATGGGATGGTGAAAATCCTAAACCGCATGCTCCTATATGACAATAGTACGATTGCATAGTGCCACCGCGTCCCATACCACGGGCCACCAATGCACTCGTTTTCAAGCCGACTACGGCATCTAGTCTATCAATGCATCATGCACAATGATGTCCACATTCAACATATAAACATCTCATTCAATTGGCATTTAGAAAGTAAGCATAGCACACATGCATAACAATGTGAGGAATAACTAATCTACATAGCATATTCATGATGGCATGACTAGACTAGATATAATTAAATGAATGCCAAACAATGCCTTGAAACAAGGCCAAATGTCCTCTCCCCACTTACCTGTAGTGTACAAGGATTCCCGTTCGGTACGGGTGAGATCCGGTGCGAAACGGGTAAGATTTGGTGAACTTAACATAATTGAGCGGGGTTATTGCTTTACCATTTTAGGATCAAAATTAACGAGATCCGATGAAAAAATCATATTTAGAACGTTAAAATAAGGTCGCACGTCCGATTTGGGTCCAATCGGACGTAAGAATCACCTTCGGGGCCACACCGGTGGATCAGACAGGTGGGCTGTCTGGCCCACCGGTCCTACCCACCGGTTGGCCCATTGGTCTAGCCCGTCGGTTGGGCCAGTGGGCCTTGCTAAGACCGGCGGGTAGGGTGGCCCACCGGTTAGCCCGCCCGTTGGGCCCGCCGATTGTGCCCGAAGGCTCTGCCCTCTCAGGTGGGTGCTCACAGGCGGGCTGGATGGCCCACCGGTCCCACCCACCAGTCTTGGCGGGAAAACTACTGTTTCTTCCCAACTTCCTCCATTCTTTGGGGATTCAAATGGGGGCTTTTCCCAACCCATTCTTCACACTTTCAAGTCTTATAGGATGGCTCTAACCTAGATCTAGGTTAGATTCAAGTGATGGGAAACCATCTTACCTTCTTTGCTCAAGAACAACTTCAAACCCTCCAAATCACTTCAAACCCACAATGCTTCTTCCACCTTGTCAATACCTCTTCAAATCCTTCAAGATCAACACATAAGTCATCTATTAAACCTTAGATTCATCATTTCAAAGGGGATTTACAAGATCTCAAGAAACCCTACTCGAATCAAGGGTTTAAGCTTGGGTATGGTGAATGTTTAAGGAACCCGACTTTGCTTACCTCCAAATGTAGATCTAGAGTTGAAGATCACTCTTCCGGCGCCGGAATGGGAAGATCAAGCTTCGGCACAGCTGAAATCCTTCTCTTCTTCCTCTTCCTTCTCTTCCCTTCTTCTTCCCTTTCTTTTCTCTCTCCTCTTTACTATCCTCACCAACGTACGGGTGTCATAAATGAAAAGAAAAGAAAATCATAAATGCTATATATATACTTCCTAAATAAGTGAATAGTGCACATGGATGGGTCACTCAGGTGGGTGGGTGCACCCACCTGTCCCCCCACCTGAGGGCCAAAGCTTGGGATTTTGACAGAGTTCGGGCCTCGGCGCGAACCCCACCCCTGGCATACGATGTAGTATACGTATATACCTTAAAATACGACTATAACTGCTTTATCCATACATGGACTTATGGTAGGTGCATGTACACGGCTTGGGCACTCCCGTCTCTTCTGGCACGGGCTCGGACTTGTCGGGCCAGCCGGTGTTTAAGGTCACCCTTGCCATCATAGTCCATAAGGAGCTCGCTCTAACCCTTTCCGGTTCGGTTCCTGCATAGTTAAACAGGGTCAACCGCGTAATCGGACCGAGCTTAAGAAGTAGGGTATTACATTACCGCCCCTTCTGAAAAATTTCATCCTCGAAATTACGTACCTGGTTGATCAAAAAGATGAGGGTACTTGGCTTGCATTTCATCCTCTACCTCCCAAGATGCTTCTTCAAGTGAATGATCCACCCATCGTACCTTTACATAGGAAATGGAGCGGTTGCGAAGGGTTTTCACCTTTCGGTCCAAAATTTCAGCTGGCTGTTCTGTATAGGTCATATCAGCTTCTAGATACTCTGGTTCTACGGGTAGTACATGAGATGGATCATGCACGTATCTCTCCAGCATGGATACATGGAATACATTGTGAACATCCCCAAGTGAAGGTGGCAGAGTAAGCATGTAGGCTACTGAGCCAACCCGGGATAAGATCTCAAATGGTCCAATGTATCTTGGGCTCAACTTCCCCTTTCTGTGAAACCTTTGCAACCCTTTAGTAGGAGAGATCTTGAGAAATACCTTTTCTCCTGGCCGAAATTCAATGTCTTTTCTGTGGGTGTCCGCATAGCTCTTTTGTCGGGATTGAGCTACTTTAATCCGTTCTCTAATAACGTTGACTTTGTCACAAGTCATCTGTATCATCTCAGGTCCTAACATTCAACGTTCACCTACCTCATCCCAATACAAAGGAGTTCTGCACTTTCTGCCATATAACGCCTCATACGGAGCCATCCCAATTGTAGCTTGGTAACTGTTGTTATATGCAAACTCCATAAGAGGTATATATTCTTCCCAACTGCCACTCATCTCCATTGTACATGCCCTGAGCATGTCCTCTAATATCTGTATGGTTCGCTCCAACTGACCATCCGTCTGTGGGTGAAAAGCAGTACTCAAATTCAATGGTGATCCCAAGGCACGCTGTAAGCTTTTCCAAAATCTGGAAGTGAACCTTGGGTCCCTATCTGAAACAATGCTCACTGGCTCTCCATGTAAGCGCACTATGTTGTCCATGTAAAGTTGTGCTAGTTTGGCCATGGAGAACTTGGTCTTGATGGGAATGAAATGAGCAGTCTTAGTAAACCGATCAACGATCACCCATATCGCCCCCATCCCCTTAGGTGTATATGGTAGTCCGGTGACAAAGTCCATTGTAATCCTATCCCATTTCCAGTCTGGTACTGGGAGTGGTTGAAGAGTACCATAAGGTCGATGCCTCTTAGCTTTTACTTTTTGGCATGTAAGACAAGTCGCCAGATATAGGGCTATTGTGATTTTCATGCTTGGCCATCAGTAATTTTGTTTGAGGTCTTTATACATCTTTGTACTTCCTGGGTGGAGTGAGTACTCGAAGCTATGTGCTTCCCACACTATCTTGTCTTATATATCCAAATCATCGGGTACACACAATCTGCCTCGAAACAACAATGCCCCATCGCTGGCTAAAGCAAAATCTGGGTCGTTCATTGTTTGATCTTGAACCTTAACTCTGATCCGCTGCAATTTAGGATCCAAAGGTTGCTTCATTATTACCTCTTGCCTAATTGCTGGATGCACCTGTAGAGCCATCAAGGATACAGTCAACCATTTAAGGTTTTCTGGTTGAGGTTCAAGCTTTGAGGTTGCCCCTTCATATAAGAGGGTTTCATCCATTAGCATCGCCTCTTGCACGAGTGGTGGGCTGACTGCTAAGTATGAGAGCGACACCGTCTGTGTCTTCTGACTCAATGCATCTGCCACTACATTTGCCTTACCGGGATGATACTGAATGTCGCAGTCATAATCCTTCATGAGTTCAAGCCATCTCCTCTGTCTCATGTTCAGATCCTTCTGGGTGAAGAAGTACTTCAGGCTTTTGTGATCACTGTATATCTCACACTTCTCCCTATACAAATAATGTCACCAGATCTTAAGGGAAAAAATGACTGCAGCTAGTTCCAAGTCATGAGTGGGGTAATTCTTCTCATACTCCTTTAGTTTCCGGGATGCATACGCTATTACCTTACCGCATTGCATAAGAACACAACCCAAACCAACTTTGGAAGCATCGGTATAGACTGTCATTCCCCCTGTGTCTTCAGGAATAGTCAGCACGGGGGCCATCACCAACCTATCTTTCAATTTCTGGAAGCTCTTCTCACATTCCTCTGCCAGTCGAATCTCACACCCTTTTTAGTCAACTTAGTCATTGGTGCTGAGATTCGGGCGAAATTCTCAATAAAACGTCGGTAGTATCCAGCCAAACCCAAGAAGCTTCTAATTTCAATGACATTCTTGGGGCTTTCCCATTCCACTACTGCTTTTACCTTATCAGGATCTACTTCGATTCCGGCTTTAGACACTACGTGCCCTAGGAATCCAACTTGTTCAAGCCAGAATTCACACTTACTATACTTGGCAAACAACTATTGTTCTCTCAACCTCTGTAACACCATTCTCAAGTGTTGAGTGTGCTCCTCTTCGGTCTTGGAGTAGATCAAGATGTCGTCAATAAAAACAATTACCCATTTATCGAGCACATCCTGAAATACTCGATTCATTAGATCCATGAATGCTGTCGGTGCATTGGTTAACCCAAAAGATAACACTAGGAACTCATAGTGACCGTATCGAGTCCTAAATGCTATTTTGGGTATATCACTGCTCTTTATCTTGAGCTGATAATAGCTGGACCGAAGGTCTATCTTTGAAAATATCCTGGCTCCCTGCAACTGGTCAAATAAATCATCAATGCATGGCAATGGATACCGGTTCTTAATGGTTAGCTTATTTAATTCCCGGTAATCGATGCACATACGCAAGCTGCCATCTTTCTTCTTGACAAACAACACCGGGGCACCCCAAGGTGAAACACTTGGGCGAATAAACCCCTTTTCCAATAGTTCCTGCAACTGCATCTGCAACTCCTTCAATTCAGCTGGTGCCATCCTGTATGGAGCCTTAGATACTGGAGCTGCTCCAGGAGTCAAATCTATGGCAAACTCCAACTCTCTATCAGGTGGTAAATGCATCAGATTATCTGGGAAGACGTCGGGAAACTCTTTAACCACCTTTACCTCTTCCAGAGATGTAATCCTTGCATCAACATCAAGTACCGATGCTAAGTAACCCTAACATCCACTTTCTAGCAACTTTACCTCTTGAAGAGCAGAGACAAGGACCTTCCTCACTCATTTCATTTTATCTGCTCGGTATACCAATTCTTTCCCTTCATCATCTGTCACTCTAATCAGCTTTTCAGCACACATCACATTAGCTCGATGAGCTGACAACCAATCCATACCCAGTATAACATCAAAATTCTGCATATTGAACTTGATGAGTTGTGCTTCAAACTTCTTTCCACTAATTTCCACTGGGCACGGCCCATACACTTCCTTCAACTGTGTAACTTTACCAGTAGGTATACTAACAATCATTCCGTGATCTAGGATCCTGGGTGACATCCCAAGTTTCTCTGCGAATCTCTTAGATGCGAATGAATGAGTAGCTCCTGAATCGAATAAAACATAGGCTGGTATACCTGATATGGGTAGGATACCTAGTGTAACAATGCATATAATTTCAGTAGGTCATCAATATTAATCATAATAAATTTCTTAATTTAAAATGTACCTGCCACTACATCTGTACTGGCAGAGCATACATCCTTCCTTGCAGTTGATTCCACGAGCTAAGGGAGGTCGGTATGCAGAGGGCTGACTAGAGGGCAAGGCTGGTCTGGCCTGACAGTCCTTTGCATAATGCCCATAAGAATGGCAGTTGAAGCAACAAATCTAAGATGTTGGAACTGGGGCCGGGCCCCTCTGCACTTGACCCGTTGCAGATGGAGGTCGAGGTGGCCTTGGAGCTGTGGGTGCCGCACCAGTGTTCGGGCAAAAAGAAGTGGAACCCGAACCACCAACTGGTCTAGGAGGATAGCCAGATGGCCTATAGGGCTGCCTATACATATGCCCAGAACTGTACGATCCGCGGTATGCTTTGGAGGAATTTCCCATATCCGGAAATGGGTTTGTTCTCTTCCACAGTCTAGGGGTGAGGGACTGTTCTCCCTTTTGCTTATCCTCCATGGTCTTGGCCTTCTGCACAAGCTGGCCATATTCGGTCAAATCCAAGACCTCAAGTACAGACCCAATAGATGCTTTTAGGCCTTTTAGGAACCTCGCTACCTTCTCTTCAGCTGTCCTCATATGCCTTGGGGTAAAATGGAACAAACTCTCGAATTGTTGTTGGTACTCAAGGACAGTCTTACCTCCTTGAGTTAAGGCCATGAACTCAGTCTCCTTGCGGTCTCTGAAGCTGCGAGGATAATGGTTGTCCAAGAACAACTCCTTGAACTGCTCCCAAGTGGGTTCTGGATGGACAGCCAACAATATGGGCTTGGAGGCTTGCCACCAAGAATTTGCCTCTTTCTTGAGTTGCAACCCAGCACAAATGAGTTTCTGTGCGTCCGTGCACTCAAGCACCTCAAATATTTTCTCTAGTTCTTAGATCCATTGATCCGGTTCCAGAGGATCACTCCCCACCTTAGAGAATACAGGTGGTAAGTTCCTCTTGAATGACTCCACTACCCTTGACGTATTATTCATCGCCAGGAAGTTAGGAGCATAAGCAGGATAGTAGGAGTATGGAGGAGGCATCCCATACTGAGGAACACTGAATGGTGGAATTGGAGGTGTACCCCCCACTTGTGGTCCCGTTCATGACCCTACAGGCGGGTCCTGTGGAGTGAGTACCCGGGGAGGTTGACCCGCCTGAGAAAAGTCCAACTGTTGCTGAATAGCAGTCATAAATGCTTGCTGTTGCTGAAGCATTTGTTGCTGAAAAGCCTTTTGTGACTGCTGAATTATGGTAGCAACATCTCCCGGTGTGATAACCGGTGGAGGGTCCGGGAGTGTAGTCATAGGTGGGTTCCCATGTGCCCCACCCTGACCAAGGGTCTCTGGGGGTAGTGGAGGTGAGGTTTGCCCCACAGAGCTGGACCTCCTGGAATTCAGTGGTCGACCGTCCGGACGAGGACCCCGTGAGGTACCTCGGGCATTGCTACCAGATCTAGTACGTACCATCGTATCCCTGTACCTGGAACATATCACACACCATATTGGTTAAACACCGTAGAATTGATTTCGGCACACAAATTTATGCCATCACATAAGGTGTTGTAGTGTATGATAGCCTGCAATTTACCGCAACTTAATTCCAAGATACAGGCCAATACCCCAACAGGTGTGTCAATGGTCCCACTTGACCATAACACATTAACATAGGAACAATATCAATAATAAGAATCAATATAATCATGCTAGGAGGAGAAAAAAATTTTCAAAATTTTCCCAATTTTCACAATCAGTGGGCTGCACCGACGGGTAGGGGCCCACCGGTAGGGCCCGTCGGTCATAGTACCTCAAACCTGTGGGTGGCACCGGCGGGTAGGGGCCCGCCGGTCCTGCCTGAGTAAAAACACGAACAGGGCCCTACAGACCCTGTTCTGTCTTGTCTCTTCTCCAACTCCTTTCTCTCTCTCCCTCTCTTCCTTAGGCGACCTTGGAGGTCTCCTCGGCGCTTCTACTCGCGACTCCACTCATCAACTCGGCACTTTTGAGAAGATTCAACTCTCCCTCTTTCAAGTAAGTTTTCCTTCTCCTCTTTCCCAGAATTTTCACTTAGGGGGTAAATCCATGTGTAGGCTTTAATCTAGGCTTTCTTTCCATATTTTTCTCCATAGAATAGTATTGCCATGTGATTGTGATGTTTCTACTGTGGTCATTTGTAGTTTATTAGGATTTTATCTCTTCATTTGGAGAAAAACCCCAAATCGTGCCCTAGTTTCCAAAATTGGGGATTTCTTCAATTCTCGCTCCTTTTCTCCAATTGATGATTCCTTTGTGATGCATTTCACTTGATTTGTGCTTAACATGCTATAGATTTCATGAATTGTCCATTATGCTTGGAATCCCCATGTATTCCTATGAAAAACCCCTCTTTTGTATTGGTTCCCCTTGGTTTTCATCACATACTTGCATCTGTGGACCTCCATAGTCTATTTGGGGTATGTTCTTGTACATTCATGATCCCGCTACCATGGCATTTCGTTCTGGACCTAGGGTTTCAAGCTTTTACTCTATTGTGAATGAGTTTGCGCATTGTAATTGAATCCTCCCATGTCACATATGCTCCAAGCTGTTATTTTATTGTTTTAGCATGTTTCCCCTTTTACTGTTGTCATTTCCTTTTTCCTTACTCACTCTGCTTTCTTTTCTTCTTGCCAGGATGTCATCTCGCACCGGCAAGGGACCCTCTTCCTCTGGAGTTCGACGTAAGACTACCGCTTCTAAGCGGAAGAGTACAAAAACCAGCTCTTCAGCCCCCCGCACAGGGAGACCGGGACCTGCCCGGTCTGACCCTACAGACTATGATGAGGAGCTCTTCCTTAGTGCAGAGGCAGCAGCCAACTGGCCAATTTTCCTGAAGAGGTCGGTGATGATGGAGAAGACCGTGGTAGTCGACCACTTCCATAAGGCTCGGCTTTAGGAGAGGTTCTCAGCACTGGGCTGGGATTCTATCCTCCACGTAGACCGACCATGCTACGAGCAGCTAGTCTGCCGGTTCTACTGCAACTTGGAGATGTCTTATCCATACGGGGAGTTCACCATAGGCAGCTTGGTGAAGGGGGTCGACATCCAACTGACTGTGGGTACCTTGGCCAGCATCCTGGGCATGTCAGCAGCTGGACACCGATACTACAATCCTCCCAGGAGTAAGCCTCTGGGACCATTCATGAGCTTGGAGACGCCGGACTTCATCTACGAGACTATCTGCGGCAGTAGCACCCGTCCGGAGTTCGAGACGTCCTTCTACCCCGAGGTTCGCTTATTTGCCCGGTTGGTCCAGTTCAACCTGCTCCTCAGAGGAGGTCATCGGAACCAGGTGGGTTTCATGGCGGCTTTCATCGCTTTCTGCATCTACACGGCCACAGAGGGAGGTGTCGAGCACTTATGCCTCCCGTACATCATTCTCAGGACGATGGAGCACCACACTTCCCACCCTGAGGATGGAGGATTCCCCTATGGTAGGATCCTCACTAGGATCTTCGAGTTCTTCAGGGTGGACCTGAGCGGCGAGGAGGGGAAGACTCCAGCTGATAGGTTCGACAGGAGTAACCTCCTGAGGATGGGTCTCCATACCCTCATGGATACACCTCCGAGAGCAAGAGCTCAGAGAGGTAGGGGTAGGAGGGCTGCCCCTATGGAGGATGTCCACATGGAGGAGGAGTCCAGCGAGGAGGATGAGGGGGATGATCTGGTGGGTGGTGACATACCTCAGGAGTCGAGAGGCCCCGGTCCTAGTTCCTCCAGAGCTGCAGCCTCACCACATTGAGCCCCACCACCTGGGAGTGGTGCGTACGATTTTGAGGGCATGATGTCCACTATGCGGGCCTTACAGGATGGCCAAGTTCAGTTACTGAGACGGCTGGATGAGAGTGCCTCCAGGGAGGAACGCATCCTGGAGAGGCAGGCTACTTTGAAGAACTCCTTTCTCCAGCTGGGCCAGGACTTGAGCACCACGGCTAACGCCATGTCCGCCGAATTTGGCCGACTACGGAAGGCAGTACGGCTGGTGAACGCGAGGTTTGACTATTACGACCACCGCTTCGACGTCAACTCTAGGCCTCCGACGAACATGGTGATCATCGATGATGATGACGATGACTAGTGAGGGCTTAGCTCGCCCACACCAGCTGTTTATCTATTTTTCCTTTTTGTATACCTTGTTGTATATTTCATTTCTTCTCATTCCTTGTATTTGTACTGTAACTGGACTCATTTATGGAATAATATCTTTTGATAGTGATTTTTCTCTGTGGTGCATTTATTTGTTGAGTTCTTGTGTAGTTTGGTTATGATGGTTCTTGTTACTATTTATCTTTGTCGTATTGATTATGTTGTTTATCAGGTGTTGTGTGTAAAATTTTTGGAAATCCCATTTTACGCCGTTATGCTGCCGAAATTGCATCAAACTAGTACGCGATAGGTTATATCACCAACTTAATTACCTTTTATCTACACTCACGTATGCCATGAACGCAATCCCTAAATGCAACTCTTTTTATACTTTCTTTCTTTGGCTATTAACTCCTTAAAGCTTTTACATTAACCCAACCCCATTTCCCTATTATAGAGTCTACGGGATTCTAATGGTATGCTGTGAGTGGAGCAGAGCATCACGCTCTGATACCACCGTTTGTCACACCCCATTCTCACTGAACCGGGCCAGTGACCGGGTTAACTCCGGTTAACCCAACCCTGCCAGGATCATCTAATACTGTATTCCACCACAGCATACACATAACTAATGAAAGCTCATCAGATCAGCGAAAGACTAGGTTTTACCTGTGAATAATCCCATAATACTTGATACCCGAATTGTGATACAATAATTATATACATGTGGGCCCGAAGGCATGATATTTACACAATAAAAGTACAATTCATATATCAAGTATGTAAAGGAAATCATCAAAATAATCAAAGTACACAGCTCGGCTTGGTATCAAAGGCTAGAGCTCAGCTCGGCATCAAGGGTTGAGCCCAGCTCGGCATCACATGGTAGAGCTCAGCTCAGCCTCAAAAGTGGAGCTCAGCATGGCCTCAGAACTGCGGTCCCGCAGCACAATTCTCACACAAGCAATCAGTGTCATGCTCTAACTCCTCAGGGGTCCACCAGTCCTCTTCAGGAAACTCGACTGTGGGACCCACTCCGTGCTCCTCAAATGTATGACCTGAAAAATCATCTAAAAAGGGGGTACCCATGGGATGAGCTCACTAGCTCAATAAGTGGTAAGATGGACCACACAACAGTCCACACATCAAAACACAATCATATGCACTACATGCCATGCAATACATTTTAAATCACATCCACCTAAGCAACATTACTAAGTCTTTGGTTTTAGTGCTACTACAGCCACAGTGCGCGTATACTCCGGGTACGAGTCGTGAACTCCATCCCGTGATACGCCCATAGGGCTGTCGGAGAAGGCCCACCGTGAGTACTCGGAAAAGTAATACAATGCCATCCACCGGCTCTCAACAGAAATGTAAATGACTGAATTTAAAGGTGCTGACTGCAGTAATTTAAAAGCAGTACGATTGGCCCTCTTGAATGTACCACCGGGGTTGTCGACTGTCCTAATGACCCGCAGGGTGTTACGTCTAACCGCCACAGTGACCCGACAACCGTGACCACTGCTTCCCCCCAAATGATAACCCAACACCTTAACCCCTGTTGGGAAGGCTTGTAGCACGGGACGGTGAAAATCCTAAACCGCATGCTCCTATATGACAATAGTACGATTGCATAGTGCCACCGCGTCTCATACCACGGGCCACCAATGCACTCGTTTCCAAGCCGACTACGGCATCTAGTCTATCAATGCATCATGCATAATGATGTCCACATTCAACATATAAACATCTCATTCAATTGGCATTTAGAAAGTAAGCATAGCACACATGCATAACAATGTGAGGAATGACTAATCTACATAGCATATTCATGATGGCATGACTAGACTAGATATAATTAAATGAATGCCAAAAAATGCCTTGAAACAAGGACAAACGTCCTCTCCCCACTTACCTGTAGTGTACAAGGATTCCCGTTCGGTACGGGTGAGATCCGGTGCGAAACGGGTAGGATTTGGTGAACCTAACATAATTGAGCGGGGTTAGTACTTCACCATTTTAGGATCAAAATTAATGAGATCCAATGACAAAATCATGTTTAGAACGTTAAAAGAAGGTCGCACGTCCGATTTGGGTCCAATCGGACGTAAGAATCAGCTTCGGGGCCACACAGGTGGGTCAGACAGGTGGGATGTCTGGCCCACCGGTCCTACCCACCGGTTTGGACCGGCGGGTAGGGGCCCACCGGTTGGCCCACCGGTATGGCCCACCGGTTGGGCCAGGGGGCCCTATTAAGACTGGCGGGCAGGGTGGCCCGCCGGTTAGCCCGCCGATTGGGCCCGCCGGTTGTGCCCGAAGGCTCTGCCCTCTCAGGTGGGTGCTCACAGGCGGGCTGGATGGCCCACTGGTTCCACCCACCAACCTTGGCGGGAAAACTGCTATTTCTTCCCAACTTCCTCCATTCTTTGGGGATTCAAATGGGGGATTTTTCCAACCCATTCTTCACACTTTCAAGTCTTATAGGATGGCTCTAACCTAGATCTAGGTTAGATTCAAGTGATGGGAAACCATCTTACCTTCTTTGCTCAAGAATAACTTCAAACCCTCCTAATCACTTCAAACTCACAATGCTTCTTCCACCTTGTCAATACCTCTTCAAATCCTTCAAGATCAACACATAAGTCATCTATTAAACCTTAGATTCATCATTTCAAAGGGGATTTACAAGATCTCAAGAAACCCTACTCGAATCAAGGGTTTAAGCTTGGGTATGGTGAATGTTTAAGGAACCCGACTTTGCTTACCTCCAAATGTAGATCTAGAGTTGAAGATCACTCTTTCGACGTCGGAATGGGAAGACCAAGCTTCGGCGCCACTGTAATCCTCCTCTTCCTCCTCTTCCTTCTCTTCCCTTCTTCTTCCCTTTCTTTTTCTCTCTCCTCTTTACTATCCTCACCAATGTACGGGTGTCATAAATAAAAAGAAAAGAAAATCCTAAATGCTATATATATACTTCCTAAATAACTGAATAGTGCACATGGATGGGTCACTCAGGTGGGTGGGTGCACCCACCTGTCCGCCCACCTAAGGGCCAAAACTTGGGATTTTAAGAGTTCGGGCCTGGCGCGAACCCCACCCTAGCGTACGAGGTAGTATACGTATATACCTTAAAATACGACTATAATACCTGCTTTATCCGTACATGGCCTTATGGTAGGTGCATGTACACGGCTTGGGCACTCCCGTCTCTTCTGGAACGGGCTCGGACTTGTCGGGCCAGCTGGTGTTTAAGGTCACCCTTGCCATCATAGCCCATAAGGAACCCGCTCTAACTCCCTCTGGCTCGGTTCCTGCATGGTTAAACCTGGTCAACTGTGTAATCAGACCGGGTTTAAGAAGTAGGGTATTACAGGAAGACTCCAGCAGATAAGTTTGATAGGGGAAATCTATTGAGGATGGGTCTCCACACTCTCATGGATGTACCTTAGAGAGTAGGAGCTCAAAGAGGCAGGGATAGGAGAAATGCCTATAGGGAGGATGTTCCCATGGAGGAGGAGACCAGTGAGGAGGATGAGGATAATTTTCCTCAGTGCAAGGAGGAGGATTTTGTGGACGAGGATATCCTCGAGGAGGAGCCTCTTAACTCGAGAGGTGTTGATTCTAGCTTCACAAGGGCTGCAGGCCCACAGCACAGAGCCCCACCACCTGAGAGTGGTGCGTTTGATTTTGAGGGCATGATGTATGCTATGAGGGCCTTGAAAGATGGGCAAGATCAGCTGCTAAGAAGACTGGATGAGAGTGCTTCTAGAGAGGAAAACATCCTAGAGAGGCAGGCTACCTTAGAGAGTTCCTTCCTCAGATTGGGCGAGGACTTGGATGCAATGGCCAATGCCATTTCAGTGGATTTTTCCCAACTTCGGAGGGATGTACAGCTAGTGAACTCGAGGTTTGACTACTACAACCGTCTACTCAATGTTAGCTCGAGACCTCGGAGGGATGGAGTAATAGTATTGGACGATGATAAGGATCTCTGAGGACTTAGCTCGCCTGTCTACATTAGCTTCTCACTTGTTCCCATGTTATTGATCTTATTATACATAAATTTTTTTCTTTCTTTGTACTTTCTCTGTCATTGGACTTACTTGTGTGGTGTTATGTTTTGTTGGTGGTTTGTGATGAGTTTTGTATGTTTGATATCTTATCGTAGTGTAGTTGTGGCGTCATTTGTTAATTATGCTCATTGATATATATATGTTGTCTATCAGGTGTTTGTGTGTGAAAAATTTGTGGAAATCTTGTTTTGCACCGTTATGCTACCGAAATTTCGTTAAATTCGTACTCGATGGGTTATGACATCAATTAAATAGTCTTTTATTGATTCCAAGTAATTTTCTGTCATGCATGCCATGAATTCAATAACTAAATACAACCATTTTTTTTTTTTTGCTTTTAACTCTTTAAAGCTTTTTCATTTACCCAATCCCATTTCCTATTATAAATTATGTGGGGTCTATATGGTATGTTGTGAGTGAATAGAGCATCACGCTCTGATACCACCATTGTCACACCCCATTCACACAGAACCGGACCGGTGACAAGGTTAACTCCAGTTAACCCAAACCTGCCAGGATCATCTGATACAGTATCCAACCACAGCATACACACAACTAAGATAATGTTCAACAGTTCAGCGGAAGACTTAATTTACCTGTAAATATCTCCAATATACTTGATACCCAAATTGTAGTACATAGATAAATATATGTGGGCCCACAGGCATGATATTTACACAAAAAGAATAACAATTCACGTATCAAGTACACAAAAGGGATAATCAAAAGAATAAAAAAGTAACCCTATATGGAGTCACTGCTGTGGACCCATAGCATAGCCCTCGCACGTGCAATCCGTGTCGTGCTCATAGTCCTCGGGGACCCACCAATCCTCTTCGGGGAATTCAACTGTGGGGCCCGACCCTTGATCCCCAGGCTGGTGACCTGCAAAATCATCTAAAAGAGGTGTAGACGTGGGATGAGCTCACTAGCTCAGTAAGTGAAAAGGAGGACCACACAACAGCCCACACAACAATCACAACTATATGCACTATATGCTATGCAATTCATTTTTCATCACATCCACCTAAACAACATTACTAAGTCTTTGGTTTAGTGCTACTACAACCACAGTACGCGTATACTCCGGGTAGGAGTCGCAAACTCCATCCCGCGATACGCCGATAGGGTTGTCAGAGAAGGCCCACCATGAGTACTCAAAAAAGTAAAGCATGCCGACCACCGGCTCTCAACATATAAGTAAATGACAGAAAATAAAGGTGCTGACTCTAGTAATTTAAAAGCAGTACGATTGACCCTCTTGAATATACCACAGAGGTTGCCGACTGTCCTAATGACCAATCGGGCATATGTATAACCGCCACAGTGACCCGATAACCGTGACCACTGCTTCCCCCCAAATGGTAACCCAACACCTCAACCCCTATTGAGAAGGGTCGTAGCACAGGAAGATGATAATCCTAAACTGCATGCTCCTATATGACATAGTACGATTGCATAGTGCCACCGCATCCCATTCCATGGGCCACCAATGCACTCGTTTCCAAGTCGACTATGACATCTGGTCTATTAATGTATTATGCACAATGATGTCATCATTCATCACATAATCACATCATCATTTGACATTGAGAAAATAAACACAACACACATGTCATAATAATATGAGGATGGTTAAGCTACATATAATTTGCATGATGACATGGCTAGTCTAGATACAATTTAATGAATGCCAAACAAGCCTTAAAATGAGTCCAAACGTCCTCTCCCCACTTACTTGTAGTGTACAAAGACTCACGCCCGGTACGGATGAGATCCAGCGCAAGAAACGTAAATTTTGGTGAACCTATCACAAGTGAATGGGGTTCGTATTTCACCACTTTGGGGTTAAAACTAACAAGATTTGATGACAAAATCATGTTTAGAATCCTAAAAGAAGGTCGCACGTCCGTTTTGGGTCCATTCGGACGAAAAAATCAGGTTGGGAACCTCTTGGGTGGGTTGGACAGCCCATCGGTCTTGACCCACCGGTCCTGACAGGTGGGTAGGTCGACCCACCGGTCTTGACCCACTAGTCCTGACCGGTAGGCAGGTCGGCCCGCCGGTCAGCCCACCAGTAGGGGCCCACCGGTGGAGACAGAGGGTCGACTAGGACCGACGGGCAGGTTGGCCCGTCGGTCGGCCCGCCGGTAGGGGCCCACCAGTTGGCCCTGAGGGCCTGCCCTCTCAAGCGGGTGCCCTCAGGCGGGCCATTTGGCCCAGCGATCTCAGCCCACCTGAGAGGGCAGAAAACTGCCATTTTCCCCAAAATTTTCCCCAACCTTTGGGGAATCAAATGGGGCTTTACCAATCCCATTTTCCACACATTCAAGGTCTCATAAGATGATTCTAACCTAGATCTAGGTTAGATTTAAGGAATGGAAAGCCATCTTACCTTCTTTGCTCAAGAACTCGTTCAAAATCCCAAATTCACTTCAAACCACCAATGCTTCTCCAACCTTATAAACACTTCTTCAAATCCTTCAAAATCAACATATAGACCATCTATTAAACCTTAGATTCATCATCTCAAGGGGGATTTACAAGACCTCAAGGAACTCTACCCAAATCAAGGGTTTTACTTGGGTATAGTGAAAGTTTAAGGAACATAGCCTTCGCTCACCTCTAAACGTAGATCTCGTGTTGGAGATCACTCTTTCGGCGTCGGAATGGGAAGATCAAACCTTGGCGCCGCTTAAATCCATTTCTTCTTCCTCTTCCTTCCCCTTTCTTCTTCTTCGTTCTCTTTTCTCCCTTCTCTTCTCTCTCCTCTAAATCTTCTCACCAACTTTTCGTGTAATAAATGAGATATTGAAAAACACAAATAATGCTATTTATACTTTCTTAAAATCATTAGTAGCACATGGGTGGGTCACTCAGGTGGGCGGATGCGCCCACCTGTGACCGCCCACCTGAGGGTCGAAAATTGGCCAATAAGTGGAATTTTGGTGGAATTCGACTCTCGACATAAATCTCACTCTCGGTACAAGGTATATTATACATATGCACTTTAGGATACAGCTACATACCAGCTTTATCTGTACATGGCCTTATGATATGTGCATGTACACGGCTTGGGTACACTTGTCTCCTCTGACACTGACTCGGACTTGTCTGGCCAACCAATGTTCAAGGTCACCCTTGCCATCATAGTCCATAAGGAACCCGCCTTAACCCTCTCCGGTTTCGGTCCTGCATGGTTAAATCGGGTTAACCATGTAATTAGACCGGGTTTAAAAAGTAGGGTATCACATGAGGTATCACTATTGTAAGCCTATGTGACCTACTATGTGTACATGGGGGCACAGATACGTCTCCCTTACCTCCTGATGTGGACCATGGTAATTCGGTTTGAGGGAGTGGATCACCGAGTGGGGAACCTATGCTATGGGAGGATGCTGACTAACATCTTCCGCTGCTTTAGGGTGGACTTGGAGGGAGAGGCACGCTTGGGTGAAGAGGTCATAGACTTCAACCAAGATTCTCTGAGGAAAATGACCATAGATATGAGGGAGGTGACACCTGATCCAGAGGCAAGTGTGCAGCCTATGGCGGAAGAGGGTGGTAGTTCCAATGATGTAACCGACGATGTCGGTGGTGTTCGTGGTGGTGTTAGTGGTGCAGAAGGAGAAGCTACTAGGGTTGGTGGGGTTCCACCACCTGATCCCTAGGCTATGGGTTCCATAATTGCCTCCTCTTCTCGGGGCACTAGGGGTGCAAGATCTTACGGTCTCAATGGCATTATAGCCTGCCTGGACACTACCACCTCACTAATGAGGGGCATAGATGGCCGCCTCAATAGCATAGACAGGACCTATTGTCTTATGAACAATAGAGTGGCCTCCCTAAAGGAACAGATGCAGGCGATGGTCTTCCATCTTGGTATTCCAGTGCCACCTCCAGGAATGCATGGTCTGAACCAGGCTCAGGGCTAGGGATAGAACCAACAGCAGCAGTAGCCAGAGCAGCAGGAGTAATGGCATGTTTGCCACTATAGTTTTTTTTTTTTTTTAGGATTTCCCTTTCCATGTTTTATTTAAGTTTGATGTTTTAGGTTTAGTTGAACTTTCATTTTTATGTCATTTGCTTCTGTCATTTACATTCCTAGTCTTTAGGCTAATTAGGCTTTCCCGCTTTCCATACTTTAATTTTATAAGATGTGTAAGCTGTGTAATCAAGTTCTCTATTATAATGAAATGAATTTAACACCTATGCTTTTCTCCTAGTTATGCAATTTCTATTATTTTTGTCTTGAGATTTTTATTTAATCCTAATTTTCCCAAGTCATGGTTCGGTCGAGATTATTAGTTAAGGTAGAGCTTCGCGCTCTGATACCAAGTTGTCACACCCCAATTCCAGTAGACCCAACTTACCATTAGAAATACCGACAGTGTGAGTAAGATACGTACCTATCTTACAAACCTACTAGGATCTCTAATAGACATTTTCATAATCTCACATCACAAACCAACATAAGCAGCGGAGTTAGAGTATAGTAGCGAAATCATAAATAAAATGGGAAAACGTCTAATGATAATACAATAGTAATAACATAATTATTATGTTACATTCATCCATGACATATAATATAATCTCAAAAAAATATATGATCCACAGTTATACCCAAAAGTATGATGTACAATCTCACGGTGTGGCGTAAGCACAGTGGTCGCCAGCACGGTCCTGATCGTGCTCTCCCACTTCTGTCATCCACCAGTCGCTCACACCATACTCTGACCTAGAAGGGTCACATGCCAATGGCACCACGGTACCTTCATCATCATCTAAAAAGGGGTGTATGCGTGGGGTAAGCTTCCGAACTTGCTCAGTGAGGGGAGGGGTCAAGCACATCCAAGCAAGACAATAGCAGTAATAATTATAATGCATTATTGTGGAAATTAAAAACATAGTCTATGATGCTCGTGATGAAGTTCATTTGTTTATTATTCACCTAACAATACAAACTAAGTCTAGTAAATGCTACTACGGTGCATTAGGCTGTATCCTTCGTCTCGGAACTGCCATCGACTACACAAGGATACATACCCTAGCCGTGAATAGAATCCTCTCGGTCCCCATGATAGCTGCTATGCAACAATACTTAAACCCTACTCTATAGGCTCAGCCTCCTAGAGGGGTTATTCCACAGGACCCTCCCGTGGGGTCAGTTATTGGAGTGCAATCCGGAGGAACACTGCCTGGGGTTGTACCTCAAGATCAACCGAGAAGTACCCCTCCGGTTCCACCATATGGCACTCTGCCATTTATGATGCCTCCACCCTATCCATATTATCCACCATCTACCACTATGGCAAAGGTGGTGGAATCTTTTAAGAAGTACATGCCTCCCATCTTCACCAAGGTGTGTAATGACCCATTGGAATCGGACCAATGGATCCAAGAGTTGGAGAAAGTATTTGATATTGTAGAGTGCACAGAGGCACAAAAGCTTATATGTGCAGATTTGCAACTTAGAAATGAAGCTAATTCTTGGTGGAAAGCTTCCAATCCTATACTGATAGCAACTCACCTAGAACCTACTTGGGAACAATCCAAGGAATTGTTCTTATCAAATTACTATCCAAAGAGCTTTAGAGACCACAAAGTGGTGGAATTTATGGCACTAACTTAAGGAAGAAAAAATGTTCTGGAGCATCAACAACAGTTTGAAAGCTTATTTTATTTTGCTTCTCGCCATATGAAGTGAGCTGAGGAAAAAGCCCAGAAATTTTTGAAGGGGCTGAAGACATCTATCGGTACAGTGCTGGAGGTGTTGGACTTAACTGATTATACACAAATTGTGCAAAAATCCAAGATAATGGAAGACAAGCAGAAAGGAGAACCACCCCATACACCGGGACTGTGGAATAGGGTAAATCCATATGCTAATTCGAGTGGCCTAAGAAAGAGCTTTCATGGGTCCTACTCTTATGGTCCCTCTTACCGGCTGCCTTACTGGCCATCGAGTTATCCTTTCTGATCAACTAGTGGACTGGGCACTACATCTTTCTGCCCCAACACTAGTGTGGTACTTATGGCCTCGAGACCCCCTCATCCCCCAGTTGCACTAGGATCAGTACAAAGAGCTCCCACTCCGGTTCAGGCACCACTGAACAGATTCTATAATTGTCATTTGTACGGGCACTTCACCAAGGATTGCCAGTACCCACCAGCGGCACCACCTAATCGGCCCCCTGTCCATAAACCTAAATTGACTCAGGGAAACCAGCCTCAGGGAAAGATGCATGCTTTTACAGCTGAGGAGGCTAAAGCCAGAACTAAAGTAGTAGCTGGTACACTTTAATTAAAAGACCTTGTGATTAAAATTTGAGTAACTTGTTATACTTATATACAATACAATGATAGGTGACTTATCTATAGCAGGTATACCTGCATATGTCTTATTCAATTCCGAGGCTTCGCATTCATTTGTGTCTAAGAGATTTGCTGGAAGCTTGATGCGCCATCTAAGACCTTAGAATGTAAGTTAGTGGTTAGCACACCTACAGGCACAGTGGAATAGCTGAAAGAAGCATGTGGGCCATGTTCAGTTGAAATTAGTGGAAAGAAGCTAAATGCCCAGCTTATCAAATTTAATATGCAGAATTTTGATGTCATTTTGGGCATGGATTGGTTGTCAGCTCATCGAGCAAATGTGATGTGTGCCGTGAAACAAGTTAAAGTGTTGGATGATAAAGGAGAAGAGCTTGTATATCAAGCTGAAAGGTCAAAGCTACCTAGAAAGACTATCATCTCTGCATTGTAGGCAGTAAAACTACTCGAGAGTAGATGTCAGGGTTACCGAGCATCAGTACTAGATGTAGATGCAAAGGTTATACCATTAAAGGAATTGGAGGTAGTCAAGGAATTCCCTGATGTCTTTCCAGATGATCTAACCCATCTATCGCTTGACAGAGAGCTGGAGTTTACCATTGATTTAATCTCTAGAGCTGCCCCAGTGTCTAAGGCTCTATATAGAATGGCACCAATCGAGTTGAAAGAACTGCAAACACAGTTGCAGGATTTATTGAAAAGGGGGTTTATACACCCAAGTGTCTCACCTTGGGGTGCACCGGTTTTATTTGTTAAGAAGAAGGATGGTAATTTGCATATGTTCATCAATTACCGAGAACTGAACAAATTAACCATTAAGAACCGATATCCGTTGCCATACATTGACGATCTATTTGACCAGCTGTAAGGTGCTAAGGTGTTTTCAAAGATTGATCTCAGATCAGGTTACTACCAGCTCAAGATAAAGAGCAGTGATATACCAAAGACAGCTTTTAGAACCCGATATGGTCATTATGAATTCCTGGTGCTATCTTTCGGGTTAACCAATACACCAGCTGCTTTCATGGATTTAATGAATCGGGTATTTTATGATGTCCTTGATAAGTGGGTTATCATTTTCATTGATGACATTTTGATATACTCAAAATCAAAAGAAGAACATGCAAGGCACTTGAGGATGGTACTGCAAAGACTAAGAGAACAATAGTTATATGCCAAGTTCAGCAAGTGCGAATTTTGGCTCAAGCAAGTAAGATTCCTAGGACACGTGGTGTTTGAGAATGGGATCAAAGTGGACCCGGACAAAGTAAAAGTTGTAGTAGAGTGGGAGGCACCCAAGAATGTAACAGAGACTAGAATCTTCTTGGGCTTAGCAGGCTACTACTGAAGGTTTATTAAAAAAATTTCCCTGATTTTTGCATCGATGACCAAGTTGACCAAGAAAGGTGCGAAGTATGAGTGGTTAGAAGAGTGTGACAACAACTTCCAAGAGTTGAAGAAGCGGTTAGTGTTAGCTCCTGTATTGACCATTCCAAATGGTACAAGTGGGATGATAGTCTATATTGATGCATCCAAGATAGGGTTGGCTATGGTCTCATGCAACATGGCAAGGTGGTAGCATATGCTTCCAGGTAACTTAAAGAGTATGAGAAGAACTACCCCACTCATGATTTAGAGTTGGTGGCAGTCATCTTTGCCTTGAAGATCTAGCGCCATTATCTGTATGGGGAGAAGTATGAAATATACAATGATCACAAGAGTCTTAAATACTTCTTCACCCAACGAGATTTAAATATGAGGCAGAGCAGATGGCTTGAGCTTATGAAGGACTATGATTGTGACATTCAGTATCACCCAGGCAAAGCTAATGTGGTGGCTGACACTCTAAGTCGGAAGGCTCAGACAGTTTCACTTTTGTACTTAGCTGTCAGTCCACAGTTGATATAAGAGGCAGTGTTAAGCATTTGACTATATCCTTTTCAGCCTTACAGGTACATCCATCCATCAGATAAGAGGTGATAACAAAATAAATCTTTAGATCCTGAGCTATAAGGGATTAGGCTAAAAATCCAAGAGCAGACAATGAATGACCTTAACTTCATAGTAGCCAACGACGGAGCATTGCTATTTTCAGACCGGTTATGTGTGCCAATGGCATGGAGATACAGGATAAGATTGTGAAGGAAGCACACAGTTCTGAATACTCACTTCATCCTGGAAGTACAAAGACGTATAAAGATCTTAAACAAAGCTATTGGTGACCAGCAATGAAGACCACTATTGCCTTGTATATAGCATAATGTCTCATGTGCCAAAAGGTTAAGGAAGAAAGGCATCGATAGTATGGCACTCTTCAGCCACTTCCCATATCGGAGTGAAAGTGGGATAGGATCACTATGGACTTTGTCAAAGGACTACCCCATACACCCAAGGGAATGGATGCATTTTGGATGGTAGTTGATAGGCTTACCAAGACTGCTCATTGTATCCTAATTAGGACCAATTACTCCATGGACAAATTAGCCCAACTTTATATGGATAACATAGTCCGTTTATATAGAGTACCGGTAAACATTGTGTCAGATAGAGACCTAAGATTCACATCGAGATTTTGGAAGGACCAATTACTCCATGGACACAAGTGAATTTGAGTACTATTTTCTATCTACATACCGATGGATAATCAGAGCGAACCATAAAAATACTAGAACATATGCTTAGGGCCTGTGTAATGGGAATGAGTGGCAGTTGGGAATAATACATACCTCTTATGGAGTTTGCTTATAACAACTGCTATCAAGCCATAATTGGGATGGCTCCATATGAGGCATTGTATGGAAGAAATTACAGAATGCCCCTATATTGGGATGAAGTAGGTGAGCGACGGATGCTTGGACCATAAATGATATAAATGACGTGTGACAAGGTCAATGTCATTCGGGAAAGGATTAAGGTAACACAATCATGCCAAAAGAGCTATGTAGATAACCGCAGGAAAGACATTGAATTCTAGGAGGGGAAAAAGGTGTTCCTCAAAATCCTCTCCTACCAAAGGGTTGCATAGATTTCATAGGAAGGGCAAGCTAAGTCCAAGGTATATTGGTCTATTTGAAATCTTGGCATGGGTTGGCTCCGTAGCGTATATGTTGGCTCTTCCACCTTCCCTCAACAATGTTCACAATGTGTTCCACATGTCTATGCTGAAGCGATACATCCATGATCCATCACATGTACTACCCGTGGAACCTGAATATTTAGAAGCTGATATGACCCACTATTTGAGATTTAAAATATAACTGCAAGCGTACGGATCAGTGTAGCTACTAGTCGAACACAGGGAGAGCAGCCACTTTATTTTTTTATTTCTTTTAATAATATGAAAGTGAACCGATTAATGGTTGTGATCTAATTCTAATTACTGTCCTAAACATATGTATCTAAAATAACGTCCTAACCATTCGTCATCTAAGAATTTAAAGACGCAAGCCACGCAATTAAAATTAAATAAATAAATAACTAAAAATAAACAACCCACGCAATTAAAAAAAATAAATAAATAAAGGGAAAAAAAATGCTGAAATAAAAATAAAGTAAAAGAAATGGGATAAAGCTAGAGAGAGACTCACAAGTAGGTTTCTCTACTTAGCCCGAGGGATGCATCATAATATGAGCTTCCCTACTTGACCAGAGAGTCACTCTTACAAGGGTTACTCTACTTGGCTTTAGGGAAAGGGAGACAATTAAAATAAAAGCAATAAATTGATGGTTCTATGGCTAGGAGGGGCAAAGCCAACACATACACTAGCCATGAACCTTGGGGGAAAGGAATAGCAATAATGTAACGACTGAAATTAAAATCCTACATTAAGAAAGAAAGGGTAGTCAGAAGAGGG
>NW_024869239.1:0-29339 GCF_013358625.1 Macadamia integrifolia | reverse complement strand
TTTTTTTTATATTTTATTCAATATAAATACAAGGGGACCCACCAGTAATATGTTCAAAATATATGTAATATTTTGAACATCTTACATATATCAACGATAAATATTGCATCTTCATCATCTAATGGCTAGTAGGATGCTAGCGTTCCTTATTCCTAAGTGACCTGCTAGCATTCCTTATTCCTAAGTGACCTGTTAGCATGCCCAGACTTTTCCCTTTTTATAAAAAGACACAAAAAACTCTTAATAATAAACAAAGTATCATAATCTGTAGGAATTTCAGTTGAGATTGAGAGGAAGAAATGTAGTCAAAACTTAATGCCTCGACACTACAAATGTTGTTGGAAAGAGCCTCAGAGCTTGGGAAACTGAATCTGCCGTTTAATCTTTCCATAAAATAGAAGAGTGAAATGCAATTCCTCTTCTATAAACGAACCATGGTTACTGAAATCTCAGTATACTTACATAGAATCGGTGAAGTGTTTGTCATGGTTTTTGGAATGGAGATGATGATTAAGGTTGGTCCATACGGTGTGGATGGACGGCGGGGCACACCCTTGGATGACAAAGGGCAAAGCATGGTAACCCAGATCTTCATATCCTATGACAGTTTAGGGATAAGGTCCATACAGTGCATATATTCAGGATGGAAAATTGCAATTGTCCGATAAACATCACAAAAATGGAGAAATCCTCGATACTACAAACAGCAAACAACCAAAATCTTATTCCAACTTAATGGGATCGCTTACAAGGGGATACCAAGCAAGGAGGAGCGCAAAGATTCATGCAAAAAGATTGACGGGTTATAGCTAATCATAATAATTGTCGACTGTCAACCTTAATGCACGACTACAAATCAGACACAGGCTTATAACGACAGACTATAATAAGGTATCGACTGTCTACCTGACATACCATATGAATTAATCAAGCCAATGTGTCTTACATGCATCACGTTCACCACCAAGATAAGTCATCACCCAACCTATTTTCATAAAAGGAGGAATGAGATAACGAAATCTTGATAGCCCCACTAAGCACGAAAGTAACAACTCGAACACACATCTCTGCATTGAAAAATATGTACGTAAAAAAATCTTCATTGTATTAGGTTTGTCCCTTATTTTCTTGGTTATGCCCATTAAATAATCTGATGTCTCTTAGAAGAACGTAGTGTCAGTTAAGTTAATGTTTTGATTCTTTTGTGTTTCTTTGTTTGCCCTAGTGCCTCTTGGTGGTTTCTTATAATTTTTTTTTTCCATTCTTCCAAATTTTAATAAATATATTTTTATTCATAAGAATAAAAAAAGACTTGAAAGGGCAATGATTTAATTGAGGTTGAGATAGATTATCCCTATGAGTTTCTAATTGGTATTACTGGTTATTACACCAAATGCACAAGAACTAATTATCCAGTGAGGTCTTTGACGTTTGTCTCCAACAGCAGAAATTTTTGACCTATGGGCAGCAGAGAGGCACTAGCTTCTGCATTCAAATGGGGACTAATGAAAGCTTTGGAGGATTTCATGGGATTTCATGCTCAAACTATCTCTACTCAATTGGAGTTTATGCCAAGCCTAACAAGACTCTTAAAGGATTCCATATCACGTACTCTTTTGATAAAAAAACAGAGAAGATTGAAAAATCGCTTGGTGAAGTAAAAATGGAACCAACCAAGAAGGTTTGTGAACCAACATTGGGGAATTGGGCATATGGATGTTTTTTTACACACCTGTTGAATAGTGATATGAAAACCATTCTGCAATTTTTCTACCAACATAACCACTTTACTCCATATTTCATAGATTAATCCGAATAGTTTAATTAACTCTTTCCTCCTAACTTTTTAGCTAAAAAAAAAAATTGAAAAGAACATTCCGTTGTTTGGTCACATGATCCCTACGCCCACACAGAGATGGCAGAATGATGCCTCATCCAGTCATCCCTATGAAACTCAAAAAACCTAGATCAGATATCATCCCCATATCAGATTCAATCAATACCTAAAACCATGATTGTGGTAGTGATAAAGTATGGGGAGATCCCTTGCTTGACAAAGGCGAATACTAAAACAGATCTGCATAAGACGTGATCAACTAGTTTAGTCAACAATTATTATTATTTTTTTTCTGGTTATTTCACTGATTCCATGATTTAGTTGCAGGTTAATTAAGATCACTTATACCCCTCATGAGTTTCTCACTTGGATTAGTGGATAAACTGGTTTTGGACCAAATGCTGGTGATGTTGTGAAGTCATTGACCATTTGGGCATGAAAGAGGAGAGCAGGGGCTCTGCTTCTAAATGGGGCTTGAGTAATGTTTAGGATGGTTAATTGCTCCATATAATGTGATTTATATGGCTGAAAACTTATGAAATGATTAAATGATGATAAGAACACACACACACACACACACATATATATATATATATATATATATAAAAGACCCAAATCTCATATACACGTAGGTTCAATGTATAAAATTCACTATCACAAAATGCTGCTCCATCAGTAGAAGGGCGGTATTTTTTTACTGCTGCAATGTTGACAAAGCATACAATATTAAGCAGCGGCAATATATTACTCTTGTTATATATATTTAATCTTTTTTTTGGTAAAGGTTATATATGTTTAATCTGTGGCATTAATTTACAAGGATTGTCAACATTTTGAATACTAAATTTTTTCGCTAAAATATCATTTGTATTAAAAAAGAAGATAAAATTATAATACAAGAGGGATAAAATACCCAAGCGAAATAACGACAATTAAACTGAGAAGAGCAGAGACGGATTTAATCCACCTTTGGCATTTCCATCAGCAGAAAAAACCATCAACCAACTCTTCTCCACAATGAGTTGAAGACTAAATTAGAGGGCTATAGTAGTCTATATCTCGGACGACCCGAGGCATCCATGCCTAGGTCCATTTTGACCAAGGCCGGCCAAGATGTCACTGGTAAAGACGTTTCAAAGCGAGCGACAGACTTTGCCAAGAAATCCGCTACAGAATTTGCTTCACGAAAGCAGTGCGTGATCTTCCACTCCACCCTTTCAAGGTAGGGTAAGCAGTTAATCCACCTCTGCCGAAATTTCCAAGGAATTTTCTTTTTCTGCAAAAGACGTACCACCGCGACTGAGTCACATTCAATCCATAAACTTTGCACCCCCAATCGGTTTGCAGCTTCAATTCCTGCGATAATAGCCTAGAATTCCACCTCAAAATTTGCGCAAATTTGAAGGAACTCTCTGTAATTATATAACACTTCAGCCTTCTCATTGCGTAGAATACCTCCCCCACCTGCTTTTCCCGGATTGCCCAACGAGCAACCGTTAGAAGTTAATTTGACCCATCCTGTTGGAGGAGTACACCAAAAAATTTCAAATAATTCTTTTTGCTGGCGTTGACCCCTGAAAATCCCAACCTTCTAGCGCACATCAAATCTTCAATCGAAACAGCCACCCCAGAATGGGCTAGTCTTTGAGAGCGAATTTCATTTTTTATTTTCAAAAAGAAAATCTGCTAAGAAGAAAAGACTTCTTCATACCGCCTGGAATTTCTCTCCATCCAAATAAAAAAAGGAATTAACATGAACCCCTTATTCCACACCCCTTTCAATGACACTGATTTTTCTTGGAGTTTCCACCAAGAAATCAGATGAGATTCATTAGAAAAAGCTGGTCTCAACACACCAAAACATTGACAGAACCGAGACCATATAGAGCTAGCAAAGCTACACTCATAAAATAAATGATTTTTAGACTCCTCCGACTTACCACAAAAACTACACTTTGAGGGCAGAGAGACACCCCTCATTTTCATTTTGAATAATAAAATAATAAATTACTGGGAATATATTTCTGTGACACATTTCACAAACCACAGTTTTCAGTTATTCTACGGTGGTAATTGCTGTTGCTAATAGAGAGCGTTCTTGTAGTATTTGAATTAAATAAGAATTTTTCATGTACAACAATATAAAAGTTTGGAGATTTATTGTTAGGGCAAGAGATTACTTGTAACGTGCCCAAATCCTAGTAAGATATGAGTGCAGGCCCTTGTGGGCTACCGTTAAATAACGGCATAATCGTACAATTCTTTACCCAAACACATATACGCAGCAGAAACTAATCTGAAAACATATCAAAACTTCTACAACAGAAGCTAAGTCGTCGTACTTATAACTTCATGACACATTGACAGTCTTAATATGTCTATACCTATCAAATATATGAAACGTACTGTAATCCATTGTAAAGTTATTACAACATTCTTTCAAAAAGTCTAGCAAAGTCTGGAATAGTTATATCTTCAGATTATTCCTTGGAGGAAGGAAAATCAATACCTCTATCACCAAATGCACATTGTGCACAACGACATGGCACATGTTCTGGCTCTGTAAAATAGTTATATATCATGGGGTAATCTCAACTAGCTCAGTGAGAAAAACACAATCATATCATAAAGTAAAACACAATTATATCATAAAGTAAAACATGCATGACTGAAGAAACATCATACAAATCACGTGTTACTTTTGTCAATGCATAAATCTGAGAATATAATATATCTGATCATACATATACTGACATGCATGACATAAAAAAATCAAACAATTATCAAACTCAACATTATCCTTTTTCCTCTTTAACCTATCTTTTTTTTCTTACTCTTTCTCTTATTCTTTTACCTTTACTTTCTTACTTTTGGGTAGGATGTTTTCCCTCAACACCTCGCCTTTGTCTTGCTCTTGAGCTCAAAGGATCTAGGTCGTATCATGAGAATTCATCCCACATGCTCCTCTCTCAATACCTCGCCCTTTTCTTGCTCTTTAGCTCAAAGGATCTGGGTCGTGTCTTGAGAGTATATCTTAATCTTTTCTTTTCTTTTCTATTCTTTGTTGTGTTGCTTACCAACTTCGGCATCTAGTTGTTACTATCAATTTCAACATTTGGGTGGAACAGGATATTGATGGAGCCCTTATTGGTCCTCCCCTGACTGTCCCATATCAGTAGGGTAGGCATTAAAAGACCCCATTATCCTTCCCAGTTCCTCTGTTGGAAAGGATTTTGACAACTTTTAGCTTCGGTCCATTTTATGCCTTAATTTTATCTTATGTCTATCATGCCTCACACTTATAAAAAAAAAAAATATGAAAACAATATTTTGATACATATAAAAACATAAAACAGATCTTAGAGGCAATGATATATATATATATATATACTGTAAATGACAAAACATGCAAGGATATGGCTGAATTCCCTTCACCTGTAGATGATGTCCAAAAATTACTGTGAGAACCACTTTCTGCTAAGGTTCTCTGGAAATTATATCACCTACATAAGAATTTATTCCTTCAAACTTAATGACTCAAGTATGTAATCACTCCTAAACTTAAGCTATAACTTTGTTATATGTGCTACCGACTGCCGGACTTGATCTTTTTACTTTAAACTCACCATCAAACCAAATTATATACTTAGGCTTTTATATAGGTTTCTTAATCTCCGATTGATGTGGGAGCATTTCTAAATGGCCTAACGACCTGAACTAGGTCCATAAGACTATGCCGAAGGGCTGAAGCTGAAAATAGTAATTGCAACCCTCTATTTTTGGGTAAATTTTGTGTCAAACTTGAACCAATTCCGGAGGAACTAGTATCCATGCCCTATATGGATAGAAAGGTCTATGAGTCTATTTTCTTATAAAAAAGACGGAACATCATTTACTATTTTATAAAAGAAGTTATGACCGTTTTGGTAAAGTGCGTCTGGGTTGACTGCGTACTCTTGGAATTCAAGAATTCCTCTAATGATCCAACTTTCATATTACACAGCAGTTCATGGTACGTAATTGAATCTTAGTAGTACTTTAATAAAAAAGTATTGACTAAGATAGTGGATAGTTAACTTATTATATCATGGTCCACTATGTTCTCTAATGATTATGACAAATCCATATTAGTTGTCTTAGTAGGACTTTAATAGGGCCATGTTACACAATCATTTCATATATACGTAGTCATAAATTTCTCCTTTCTTTTGTTTCTTTTTCTTTACTCTTTACCATCGGAGCTGATCTCTTAGAAGACTTCCAATATAATCAAATCAGCCTTAGTGTCTTAGGTTCCATGTATATTTCAATTTCCTTAAAGTAGGTTCCTCCTTTGAACTCATTCAGACAATGCCCTTTTAAAATTTAAATAACAGTGGGATTCCAACTATAGTTGCTTCAAATCTTTTTCATAATTATACTAAACAACGTTGATTTAAAAATACCAAAATAAGGGAGGAGAAGCCATGACCTCAACTGGATAGTAGTAAGCCGTGAGGTTGGGCTGTAACCTGGCCTTGGCAGCAGCTCCCTCTCCCAACTCACTTCTCTCTCTCCTTCTCTTTCTTTTAAAACTCATGTAACCATGGAAGAACTAAGGTTTGAAAAGCTAAAAACCTCACCTCCACTTCCTCTTTCTTTTCTCAAATTTCAATTGTGGAGCTCTTCCTCCACCAAAATCGTTGGAGTCCTTCTCTCTTCCTCCTTTCCTCCACTTTCTTTACTTGAATTTGAGAAAATCACAGCCACTCCAATAGTCCATCTCCCTCTTAACTCTTTTCTTTCTTTTCCCTTCTTTTCTTTTTTTTTTTCTTTCTTATTGAAAGATTTGTATGCACACCCTCCTTTTACAAACAAACCCCTACTCTTACTTTCCCTTTCTCTCTCCACCTAGCCCTTTCTCATGTCCATGTCTCTCTTTCTCTCTCCATCTATCACTCTCACACATGTCTCTCTCTCTCTCTCTCTCTCTCTCTCTCTCTCTCTCTCTCTCTTAGTACGTGAGCATTCCTCCCCCTTTCTCTTCTCTTATCTTCTTATTTTCTTGATTTTCTTCTTTGTCTCTTAACTAACAAATGAGGGAGGTGAGTTAATGCTGAGAGGATAGGTAGGTCCCACCCAACTTTATCTCACTCTTCCTCTCATTTTCCTCTCCACCGTCAATAGACAAGCCCCCCTTTTGTGCAATGAAATTAATATTTATATATTATATTACTCCCTTTTGTCCAATGTCATACATACATGGTCATCCCATCCAAAATATTCTCTCATTTTTAACTCCCCTTTGTCTCTTTTGTCCTATTTTCAAACCATCCCAACTACTATCTTTTTTTTTTTTTTTGCTAAAAGATGATCTTTATAAAAAAGATAAGGAAAGATACATCAACAATAAAAAACCTAATGAAAAAGGCAAGGCAGAAACCCCTAGCGCCACTAGCAATCTCCACCTTAGGCATGGCCATCAGCAGAGAGAGCTAGCAAAAGCCCTATGGGAATCTAAAATGATGCCTACCCTTAATATCATTCTCTAAGAACTCTACTATACGTCTAGGGAAAGACATCGAGAATACAAAATTTCCAGATTTGGAAGCTTGTTTTTCCAAGAAGTCCGCTATCGGATTTGCTTCGCGAAAGTAATGGGAGATCTTCCATGGGATCGATTCCAAGAATGGAAGAAGGGACGACCATTTTTGGAGAGTGAACCATGGAATATGGTTACTCTGAATCACAGTGACCACCGCAGCCGAGTCAGACTCTATCCAAAGACCCCTTCCTTCCAGCGCCTTTGTCATCAAAATGCCCTCCATAACAACCTCAAACTCAGCGTCATAAATCTGTTTAATGCCCAGAAAAATACTATACGAATCACGAACCTGGCCATCATGATCATGAGCTACCCCTCTAGCCCCTGCTCTTCCCGGGTTTCCCAGAGCGCTACCATCGACATTAATCTTAAGCCAATTCGGATGAGGCTTACATCAGTGGACTTCCAGAGGAGGGAGATGCCTGGACGGAACTGTAGATAATCCCAATCTCCTACAACACATAACATCAATCGGGAACTTCACCTCGCCCTTCACTTTCCCTATGTAAAGATAGAGCTCTTGCTGACTAAAGTCAAATATCTGCTTATCATTCCTGGCATTGTTATCGTGACACCTTCTGTTTCTTTCCCACCAAATATTTGCTGTTATAATAGAAAAGCCCATCATCCAAGGTGTTTTGAGATTTACTACTCTTCCCTTTGTTTTCCACCAACTAATCAGATTATCAATCGACTGATGCATTTTCCATCTCACATCAAAGCAGTCAGTAAAGGATTTCTAGACAGAAGTTACGAAGGAGCACCTGAGGAAAATATGATCGATGCTATCCTTGTCTTGGTTATAGAGGGCACACCTAGAAGCAAGGTAAATCCCCTTATATCTAATCTGCTCACCTGTTGGCAGTCTACCATGTGCAAGGTGCCAACCTAGAGTGAAGAACCTAGGCAGCAGACCTTCCCTCCAAATTAGTGTGCTCCATGGAGTCTTGTTAGCCTTCCTTCTGATGTCCTCCCAAGCTAAGGCTGTAGAGAAATTTCCCAAAGTCGACAAAGACCAGCAGCATGTGTCATCTATTTCACCTGAAGGAATTTTAATTTGCTTAATTTTATCAAAAATTCTTCTTAGTGCTGTCGATCTCACCTCAGGGAGCGCTCATTCTCCATCACAAATAAATTCTCTCACCTTAGCGATAAATGTAAGAGTTGTCAGGTCTAATCTCTCTAGCTCCTCTAGAACAGATTTAGGTCCCCACCATTTATCTTTCCAGAAATTTGTAAGATTACCATTACCGATAATCCATCTTTCATTTTCTTCCACAAAACTCCAAACCTTTTTCACCCCCAAGGAAATAGAGGAAGAAACTCCTTTTTTGAAATTACCATCTTTTTTAACAAAGCAGGCTTTAAGGAAGGAGCTGGTGGTTGTCCTCTCATGCTTGATCCTCCAAGCAAGCTTGCACAACATAGCTTTATTGGTATCACGGAGTCTCCTGATACCTAAACCACCTTCCTCTTTAGGCATGCAAAGGGAGTCCCATTTAACAGTAATTTTCCTAGGCGTTTTAGTCTCCCTCGTCCAAATGAAGTTTCTCATCCATCGTTCCATTATAGACAAAAGGGAAGAAGGCCACCAATAAATAGCAAAACTATGGTTAGGAATAGCCTTTCACCTTGTCCATCAGTGGAAGCAGAGCCTCTTTCTTCACTCTACACTTAAATATTTCAACTCCTCAGTAGCGAGTTGGGAAAGTGCATATCTGAATTCCAAGGGTATCAGAAATTGTCTGCTTGCGAGCAGGAGCTATCTTTCCTAGGAAAAGCTTACTTTTCTCAAAGTTGATGCATTGGCCTGAAAAGTCCTGATACTTCATCAAGAAAGATTTCAGAGTATTTACATATCTCAATGAGGCGTTGGTGAAGATGAATATATTATCTGCGAATAAAATGTGTCCAGGAGTATTAACGCCTCTTAGGCCACTGATTTGTTTGAGACTCTTGCTCTGAACCAGGTTTGACAACCCTCTAGACAGAACTTCTTCTGCTATGATAAACAGCATGGGGGATATAGGATCACCTTGTCTCAGGCCATGCTCCACCCCGAAGAAGCCCTGAGGACCTCCGTTCACCAGAATAGAAATTTTGGTCGATAGCAGGAGTTGGTGTAGCCAATTGATCCATTTATTGGAGAAGCCAAATTTCCTCAACACCTAAAAAATAAAAGACCAGGAAATAGTGTTATAAGCCTTTCTTATAACAATTTTTAGACCAAGGCCCCCACCTCTGGCTGCAGAGAACATTAAATTTGCAAGCTCAGATGCCACAACTATATTGTTGTGGATCATCTTCCCCTTCTAAAAGGCACTCTGCTCTTTTGAGATTAGACGAGGGAGGAGAGTCTCAAGGCGCATCGCCATAACTTTGGATATGATTTTACAGAAAAAGTTGCCCATACAAAGGGGCCGAAATTTCTCAAGAGTATTTGCACAATCCACTTTTGGAATCAACACCAAAAAATTATTATTTATCTCATTTGGCATAGACCCAGTGCTGAAAAACTGTTTCACTGCTTTGCAAACCTCCACTTCCATCATATCCCAGCATTTGCGAAAGAATGCACTAGAGAATCCATCTAGGCCAGATGAGCTGTCCGGGTCGAGCTCCCAAACTGCCCTCGTTATTTCCTTATTCCCAGGAAGATAGTCCATCTGATTAAGAACTTTTGGAATACTATCCAATAAATCCTCATGATTCACTGTGGTGGAGGCTCTATGGAACCTCTCGTAAAAGTCCACAATGTATTCCCCTATCTGATTATACCCTTCCACAATGGTCCCATCCGGTTTCTTGAGAGCTCTGATTGAGTTTTTATTTCTTCTCATTTTGATTGAAAGGTGAAAAAATTTTGAGTTCCTGTCATCAGCTTTCAACCACCTGATTCTCGCCTTTTCCGCCCAGAATTTTTCATGGTTTTCCAAGGCTTTCACTAATCCCGTCTTCGCATCAGCTTCCATAGCACATAGGTGATCGTTCATCCCTTCACTTGCAATCTGGTCATGAATCTGGTTCAGAGTCTTCTTCGCATGCTCTAGGTCTTCATCAAAGTTAGCAAAGGCAAATCTCGCCCAGGATTTTAGGTCCTTCTTCAGCCGCTTCAATTTAGAAGTGAGAAATAGGATAGGCGGTCCAGAGACCCATTCAGACCATGACAAAGCCACAACTCTAACAAAGCCTTCATGTTCCATCCAAAATTGGTGAAAGCAAAAAGGGCAATTTGAGGGATGTTGGCTGGCATCAGAGACCATCAAAATCAGCCCATGATCAGAAGCAATTCTTGGCAGCATTAGTTGCGATGAGTCTTGAAAAACAGTTAACCACTTCTCATTATAGAAGCTTCTATCGAGCACAACCGAAACATTACCAGCTTTTCGATTATTACTCCAGATAAATTTTCTTCCACTTGAAGGCAGTTGAGCCATGGAACAAGAGTCTATCATAGCATTGAATTCCGCAGCAGAGCCCAAGCTAAAATTACCTGGTCCCTTTTTTTCATGCGACTGAAGATAAGTATTAAAATCACCTACCATGGCCCAAGTCCAACCAAAGAGCTCTCCTCTCTGCTTGAAAACTACTAGCATGGACAAAAGAGACTTGAATTTGGGAAAGGTCCTAAGTCAGGGATACCGAAATATGCTAAGATGACTCAAAAATCACCATAGGGCAGGCTATATTTCTTTTCCACATAATCCATAAGTTCAAAATTCTATCCACTCTATTATTATAAATAAATTTGGAGTGAAATCCCAATTTATTAAAATATAGATTGAAAATCACTTACTGGAATCATTGGTTCAGCAATACAAAGGAGATCAGGGTTCTTCTTCTTTATTAATTCTCTTAAGGCGCGCTTTTCAGCTACCTTCTTCATTCCTCTTATGTTCCAAAAGAGAATCTTTATAAATCAATTCTTGGGAATAGCTTGACGATCAGACCTCAAGGCCTGCCCCATCGCAGCAGTAGATTTTCCTATCCTTTTGGCCTCACCGTCTGCTCTTGTAATAGCCTGATCAAGTTCTTCTAATTCCTGGTGAGTAATAATAATTTTTCCTGCCTCAAGGGAAGCTGGATACATTTCAGAGATCACATGTTTTGGCTCACCCCAATCCTGCCTGCTACCGCCTCTCCCTCCCCTCTTGCCTGATGGCGACCTCCGCGACCACCAGTATATACCACTTTTTTTTTGGGAGGTCGAAGAGTTCTAGAAGCAATGCTGCCTTCAACTTCGTTGAGTGCAGCAACCGAAACAATCACTTCCTCCTTCGCATCGTCACTGCCATGCCCAGAGGTCATCGACTCCTTCTCAGATGAGTAGAGTTCCGATTCCTCTGGGTCTGAGTCGGATCCATAACCACTGCCCAGTGGGTTATCCACCATGGTCGGGTCCTGGGTAGATCTCTCATGGGCATTTGGAGCAGGAATAAAAATTTCCAAGTTACCTTCTGGCAAACCATCCATTGGAATCCTTTCTATATTTTCTGTATCTTCCACAGATGGAATAGTTCCTCTAAATGGAGAAGTTATTATAGGGAGAAGAGATCTACGATCTCCTACCAATTGAGAAGACTTTGCATGGATTTCCTCTGATCTGGGTGCACCACCCGCTGGATGTCGATCTTCCTCAGCCGGCTGCCACTCAGTGTTCCTCTTAGATCGACACTGCTTAGCAAGGTGACCCAGTTTCTTACAGGATGTGCGCCTTTCAATGCCATCTTCATAGAGAATTCTTTGTTTGAACCAGAATAAAACATCCTTACCCGGCTATTTTCTTTCAACCTAAATTTCCTCCACTCTGGTACCGCTCAATGGTACTTCCACCAGCACCCTAGTGTAATTTCCCATGGTACCCTATAGTGTTCTGCGATCAACCTCTATAGGGCGCCCTGAGGCTTTGCCCATGGAGAGCAAGATTTTCTCATGCCAATACTCCATAGGAAGCTCTGGGTATCGAATCCAGATCAGTTTGGTCTGAACTAGATCTTAATAAAAACTGAACTCCGGTCATCATCGCTGGAAACGCATAATCTGTCCCTTAGCTTTGACGGGACCCCTTTTCCACATAGAAGCCATATCACCTTCCACTTCAAAACGAAGAAGGATGAAACCTTTTCCCAAAGGTGCAAGAGTCACCCTGCCCTTCAAATTCCAGACATTCTTTGCTTCAGCCCTTACTTCATCCATTGAGACAAAGTGAAAATTTACTCGGCCAATCAATGCGTGAGAGAAAGAATGTAATTTCTCTTCATACGCCTCCTGAGGAATCATAATTTTTGTGAGATTTCCAGCGTGAATCGGATCTGGGAGATCATCAATATTTGGCACAGACCTCTTCGCCATTGCAGCGTAGGACTGTTTTCTCCCAGCGGTCACCTCTTCCCTTGGATGAGACATTTCGGCCAAACCAGGTATGCCGATAGCGACTGGCAGAGGCACAATGCTATTCATAGGGCCCCAGAAGTCTGTAATCCTCCGTTGTTTTCCTCTATCGGGGGGGTGGGCAGCAAAAATCCCCCCATCCTTCTCAGAGCTTCTCTCTCCTGAGTCCCCCATCGCCACAGTGTAAAATCAAGTATTTACTACTATCTTGTTTGTTCCCATTAATGACATTATTATCTATAATTACATATAAAACTATTATATATATATTACCATCACAAACGTGTAAATTGGAAATAGGGAGTAGGGTATTACATTCTTCCCCCTTTATAAAAATTTCGTCCTCAAAATTTGTACGTACCTCAATTTTCAAAAGATGTGGGTAATTGGACTGCATGTCCTTTTCTCACTCCCAAGATGCCTCTTGAATTGTGTGATTCTTCCAAAGCACCTTCACATAAGAGATCGTTCGATTATGAAGTATTTGTCGTTTACTTTCCAAAATCTGTATAGGTACTTCTCCATAGGACAAATCCTCCTTTAACTGTAGAGGTTCATATTCTAGCACGTGGGAAGGGTCTGTGACATACTTCGTGAGCATAGATACATGAAATACATTGTGCATACTAGATAAGGTAGGTGGTAATACAACTCGATAAGCCACTTTCCCAATCCTATCTAGGATTTCAAATGGTCCCACATATCTAGGGCCCAACTTGCCTTTTTTCCCAAACCTCATGACTCCCTTCATAGGAGACACCCTGAGAAATATCATATCTCCCATCTCGAATTATAGAGTCTTCCTTCTGTTATCTACATAGCTTTTCTGTCGACTCTGGGCTTTCTTGATCCTCTTATGAATCAACCCGACCTTATCATAGGTCCTTTGTAAAATCTCTAGTGCTAACCACCTCCTTTCTCCTACCTCATCCCAACATATTGGGGATCTACACCTCCTACCATAGAGAGCCTTATATGGTTCCATGCCAATGGTGCCCTGATAACTGTTGTTATATGCAAACTCCACCAATGGTAGGTGATCACCCCAGTTGCCCTTGAGGTCTATAGTGCAAGCCCCCAACATATCTTCTAAATTTTGAATGGTCTTCTCTGTTTGTCCATCTGTCTGGGGATGAAAAGTTGTGCTAAAGTCAAGTTGAGTGCCTATGGCTTTCTGTAAACTTTGCCAAAAACGTGAAGTGAACCTAGGATCTCTATCTGACACTATAGTAACTGGCACTCCATGTAACCTGACTATCTCATCTATATATAACTGGGCCAATTTGTCTAATGAATAATTCATCCTAATTGGTAGAAAATGAGCTGACTTGGTTAGCCTATCAATAATGACCCATATAGCCTCATGCCCTCTGGAAGTTCTCGGCAATGCTGTAACAAAATCCATAGATATTTGCTCCCATTTCCACTTAGGAAGGGGTAAAGGCTATAAGAGTCCTGATGGCCTTTGATGCTCTGCCTTCACTTACTGACAGGTTAGGCATCTTTGTATGTACTCTGCAATCTCTCTCTTCATGTTGTTCCACCAATAAACCTCCCTAAGATCGCGATACATCTTAGTACCACTTGGATGTACAATGTAGGGTGAGGAATGTGCCTCACTTACGATGAACTGTTTCACCTCGGTGTCATTTGGCACACATAACCTACCTCAGAATCTCAAAGTCCCATCAATGGACATGGAAAAATTTGGCTTCTTGCCCTCTTGAACTTCCTTCCTAATTCTCTCTAAGGACATATCATTCCCTTGTGCAGACTTGATTCTGTCAATCAATGTTGATTGTACTATCAAAGCTGCCATCAAGGATGTGGTATTTTTCACTATAGTCTCTAGGTCAAGACTCTGTATATCCTCTAGTAGGTGTGGCTGACTAGTTAGAAGCGCTGTTGAAATCCCTTGAGACTTCCTACTCAATGTGTCAGCTACCACATTTGCCTTGCCCAGGTGGTAGCTAATGGTACAGTCATAGTCTTTCATCAATTCCAACCACCTTCTTTGCCTTATATTTAATTCCTTTTGCTTGAAGATGTATTTTAGACTTTTGTGATTAGTGAAGATCTCACACTTCTCCCCATATAGGTAGTGCCTCCAAATCTTCAAGGCATGCACCACTGCTACAAGCTTGAGATCGTGTGTAAGATAGTTCTGCTCATATGGCTTCAACTGCCGAAAGTTATAAGCTACTTCCTTCCTGTGCTGCATGAGTACACAACCAAGTCCTTTCCTGGAAGCATCACTGTAGATCACTAACCCTTCTGAACTCTAAGGTAAGGTCAATACCGGTGCACTGGTCAGCTTCCGTTTTATTCCTTGAAGCTCTCTTCACATTCCTTAGTCCAATCAAACCAATCACTCTTCCTTTTCAGCTTAGATAAGGGAAGGGCAATGCTGGAGAATCCCTCTACAAATCTTCTATAGTATCCGGCCAGTCCTAATCGGTGCTCCCTCAATCTTTGAAGCACTATCCTCAGATGTTCCTCATGTTCCTCCTCACTCTTGGAGTAAACCAAGATGTCATCAATGAACACTATAACGAACCGATTTAGGAACTCATGGAAGACTCGGTTTATCATGTCCATAAATGCTGCTAGTGCATTAGTTAATCCGAACGACATAACTAAGAACTCATAGTGTTCGTATCTGGTTTTGAAAGCAGGCTTGGGGATATCCTCTTTCCTAATCTTCAATTGATGATACCTTGATCTAAGGTCAATCTTGAAAAAGACCTTTGCCCCTTGCAACTATTCAAACATGTCATCTATCCTTGGCAACGGATACTTTTTTTTTATGGTGACCTTGTTCAACTCTCTAGTCAATGCATAAGCTCATTGACCCATCTTTCTTTTTAACAAATAATACAAGTGCTCCCCAAGGGGATGAACTAGGTCTAATAAACCCCTTGTTTAGAAGTTCCTGTAGTTGCTTCTTCAACTCCTTCAATTCTGTCGGTGCCATTCTGTATGGTGCCTTAGAGATTGGGGTTGTGCCCGGCACTAGCTCAATACAAAACTCTATCTCTCTGTCAGGCGGTAAGGCAACTAGGTCGTCAGGAAACACATCTGGAAAATCTCTAGCAACCTCTATGTCTACCAAAGCAGGTCCTTGTACCCTTGTGTCTACAATGTTGGCAAGGTAGCCTTGGAACCCCTAGTGGATCAATTGCCTAGCCTGGATGGCTGATATTAATGGGAGCGATGATACACCCAAATTAACTCCGGAATACTTGAACTCTTCCTCATCTTTTGGTCTGAAAACCACTTCTTTCTCAAAGCAGTGAATACAAGCATGGTAGGTGGTCAACCAATCCATGCCCAATATCACATCAAAATCTTTCATCTCTAGTAGTACCAGATTTGCTGCTAGCTTTCTACCCTCAATTTGTATAATACAAGTCTCATACACTGGAGATAAATGAATGTGTGGACCCCGAGTCAAATAATGTATATGTAAACTGCTCTGCAATGCTTAAAATACTTGACATGCATCATAATAATTATCGTATTGTAAGTTTAATCTATATGAGATTCTACTAACTTAATCATATTAAATAAGGGCACAATGATCTATAATTTAGTGTAGGGGTACTTGACACCACTGATGGTGAAGTCTCTGCATCCTCTGCGGTCTTTACCTTGAGCTGTAGGCTTCTGGTCACTGTGGGTACTATAAACACTCTATGATCCCTGTCCTGTCTGTTTGGTCTGCTGCATTTGTTGGCCCTAGAAAATCTGGAGATCCTGGCATGGCTGGTAGAGCTGGCTGAACTGGCGCTGCTGTCCACCCTGATTGCCCTGATTCATGCAATCTCTAGCGATATGCCCAAGCAATCCACATCTAAAACAAACATTAACCCCAAGTAAGCACTGACCTCGGTGTGACTTCCCACACTTGGGACAAACAACCATAGAAGCTTGTTGGTCATCTCCTAGATCTCTGTTGTTTTTGGGAAGGAGTAGATCGAGCATCAGATGGAGCTTGTGGACGTTTACCATGATTTCTATCCTCAATAGGAGGTAGTCCTGTACCACACCCAGCAAACATCCTAGCTTGTTTGAGCACATCTTTGTAGGTAGGTAATTTCAAAATAATAATGCTAGCCTAGATGTGGGGACTCAACCCCCTCTCAAACTGTCGAGCCTTACATTCATCTGTATCCACGACATGAGGAGCAAATATCGAAAGCTCCTGAAATTTCCAAACATACTCAGATAATGGGTTAGAACCCTGCTTCAACTGAAGAAGCTCACATTCCCTCTTCTCTGGCAAATCAATTGGAAAGTACTGGTCCAAAAAGGCGCCTAAAAATAGCCCAAGTCAATGGTTGTGGACCTTCCTCAAGAGTACGACAGGTAGAATTCCACTAATATGCTGCCTCACCCCTCAACATAAAGGTAGCACAAGCCACCTTCTGTAGGTCTGTGAAATCAAGGAGCTCAAATATCATCTCTACTTCCTTTATCTAAGTCGAAGGCTGAAGGGGATCTAATCCAATGCCCAAAACTCCGAGGTTTGATGCTCACTACATCTCACTACTTGCTGCAGACAATTTGGACTCGAATTTTCTCTTACTAATTTCATTGTTAAATATTGACCTCGCAGGGCTGCAGTTGGTTAATAGTAATTGTCTATCTATACCAATAAAAAGAATGGAGGGAATGATCAAGGTTGGCCCTTACGATAATATTAATAGGGGCCAACCCTTTGATGATATAAACAAAAGCAAGCTGACCCAAGTCTTTATATTCTATGACAATACAATGGTAAGGTCTATACAAACAGCATATTGGAAGGGAAGTAGAAAGCATTTATCAGATAAACATGGCGGAAATGGAGGAAGTTTCATAACGGTCAGTCAACACAACACAGTATCATGTAAAGCTTTACTGTTCTTCTGACTTTTATTTTTTTTTGCTAACGACGGTATCTAGGCCTTCGACCTAGCTAGTTTCGTGGACCCATACTGACCCCACAACTGCATTTTTACTGTTCTTCTGATTCCATAATAATATATCTAAGGGAAATAAATTTAAAAGCCAATAAATGATTCTTAATTTTGATTTTTGGTTTATTAATTTGCAGGTCGATCTAGATTATCTCGAGTTTATTACTGGTATTAGTGGTTATGCTTCAAACTATGTTTACTCCTTGACGATTGTAACCAACCAAAGAACAATTGGACCGTTTGGGCAAGAGTGAGGAAATCAGTTCTGCATTAAGATGGGTACTAGTGATAACTTTGGAGGATTTCATGGAAGCTCAGACTCACAGTTTCTTTGCTCAACTGGAGTTTATGTGAAGCTTAGGCATTAGCTTGAGAATTCCAAATTATGTTCTCCTTAATTCCTATGTTCTAGTTACTCTTTCTGTCTAAAGTTTTATTAATATTACTCTTTTCTGAATGAAGTTTTAGCATCAATGGATAAAAATTGGTTTCTTTTTCTTTTACTTCCCCTTGGAAATTATGCCAATCCAGCATATTATTTAACTAGTCTGTTCCAGTCTAGCCTACCAGTGTGAGGCCCCTTTTGATACCCCTATATGGTTATATTACTTTCCACACTACCAAGGGAAATTAAGGTGGTGAAAACTATAGAAAAACCTATAGAAATCGGGTAAAGAAATCTTTTGATTCTTCTCCTATGCAATATCCTTGAATTCTCGATAAATAATTAATCAATGAGATTCAAATTATAAATTGAATCCTACTATCAAATCATTCATTTAACTGTCCAAATAATTTTGTATAGTAAACAAGGAGATCAATGGAAGTATTATCACAAATCAATTTCCATGTTCATAACCTCAGACTCATTGATTTGTAACAATTCCCCTTATAGTCGAAAATCTTGTCACTGTTATTGAAATCAATTGATAGTCAATTCCCTGATTCTTAACCTCCTAATCAATGATTTATTTTATCTGTTTCATTCGATTCGGTCAGACTATTGATCAATTTGAGAGTGCCATAGTTAGACAAGGAGAGAGAGAGAGAGAGAAGGAAAAAGATTGCACGACTATATGCACTTTCAAGGACAATGGGGACAGAAGCGCCATCGAATTTGTAAAGCCACTTTCTATTTAGGAATAATCAATGGGACGAAAGTCCCTTGCATAATCTTCCTCCATGCCTGAGGGTGTCAAATGTGAACTAAAACCGGAATGAAGAAGCCAAACTTAGGTCTATCCAACCATTCTATGTTTTTGTGTACTACTTTCTCAATCCTTGGGGGATATTTGCGAGTTTATATTGTCATATATAATAGAGTATCTTCCTCTTCATTTGTTTCCTATTTAATTTTTGAGAGAAGGTTGGATATGCTGCAAGCTTTTTTGAAGTTATCGGCTCAACTAATAGCGAAGCTAGAATGGAAGGGATTAGGGGGCTTTTCAAGATGGTGAAGAGAGAGATAGAGACATTACTGGCCAAAGTGAGGAGATTGGACACACTAATAGCTGTCTTGGAGTTAAAGCGAAGGACTCTTTTTTTTGTAAAAGATTATTTCATTAAAAGATCATAGAAAAATAAAAAGCCATACAAGATAACAATCTCAAACAAAAGGACTTAGTTGACTCTACCCTCTCACCTTCGGCATGGCCATCAGCAGGAGGAAAGAGGAGCACTAATAAAACTGAAAATGAGGCCTCCCATCTAAATCCCTTTGCAAGAGATCAAGAATATGGGAGGGGAGGACCACATTATCACCCGAAATCCCTGTCCTCGCCGCATCTCTGGCCAAGTAGTCAGCTATGGAGTTCCCTTCCCTGAAGTTATGAGATATCTTCCAACTGATACTATCAAGGAAAGGCTTAATCGTTGGAGAGCATACCAGGGAATTTTCCTTTGCTGAATCGCTAGCACAACCGAACTAGAGTCAGACTCCACCCATAAGTAAGTAATGTTCATGGCCTTTGCTCGCAGCAAACCCTCCATCAGACCCTCCACCTACGCTTCAAATACTCCGGTGATACCCATATATTTTTTATAAGTACCCATGATCCTGCCCTGATGGTCCTGAAATATACCTCCCGCTCCAGCCCGACCAAGATTTCCCATAGAGCTACCATCAAAATTTAGTTTTATCCAGTACATTGGAGGTTTACACCAAAAGACCTCCAATAATTCTCTGTGCCCAACTCCCTGTATCTGAATGCCTAGGCGCCTGCAGCAAACCAGTGGCTAAACTCATATTCCATGCCTCCTTGTAGCAAACCAATTTCAACTTTCTCTTCCACCATTAAGCGAGCTCGAGCAGAGAGCCCTGGCTACCCCAACGCACATTGAAAGGATCACAAAGGAGCCTCCAGATCTCCGCATCTTATGAAGAGATGCTCTAAAACTTCCTCATCTGAATTACATAGGAAACACCTAGACGCCAGGGGGATCGCTTTCTTTTTTACCACATCATCAGTAGGGACCTTTCCATTAATCACCCTCCATGCTAGAGTGGAGACCCGAGGTTGCTGCTTTTTACCCCATATGATAGAAGCCCAGAAAACTGCTGATTTCTTCACCTTTATATCCTCCCAAGTTGATTTGAAGCAAAATTCTCCATCATAAGAAAGAGACCAGATACTCCTATCTTCACAATCATAGGCCGGGATGTTAATTTTTATCACCTCGTTTATTATGTTCCTCATAAAATTAGAATTCATCTGAGGAAAATTTCATTTGAAATTCTCAATGAATCGGTTAACATTCCCATCTAGCACAGATAGGTCAATGCCCTCCAGCATCTCACTGTCTTTAAGGGCACCTTGCCCTACCCAGATATGCTTCCAAAAACTTATTTTTTTTTCCATCTCCCACGACCCATCTCTCTTTTGAAGATATGTATTCCCATATTTTCCTCAGACCTGGCCAAATAGAGGATTTTCTTAAACCTTTCTTCGGGAGACCCTCCCTATCAAGGAATCTAGCCCTCAAAAAAGAGCTCGCTATAGACTCTTCACATTTAATTCTCCAGGCCGATTTTGCATAGCATTGTCTTGTTTATGTCCCTTAGTCTCCTCAAACCAAGACCCCCTTCCTCCTTAGGCTTACAACATTGGTCCCAATTTACCACAATTTTTTTTGAAGTGTCCACTTCCCTTGTCCGGACAAAATTTCTCATCCATCTTTCAAGTGTAGTAATGAGAGAATTTGGCTACCAGTATACCGCAAAACTGTGAGTTGGAATGCTAAGAATCATTAAGCGCACTAATTCCACCCTACCTGAGTTAAAGCGAAGGACTCAACCAATCAAGAGGTTGCAATAACAAAGATTGGAAAACTTTTCCAAAAGAGAGAGGAGAGAGGCAGATATAATGAAGGGACAATGCTAGCATGCCCAATTATCTTCTTAAAAAAAATTATTCATTTAAAAAGCTAGAGCCATGACATCAAAAATAAAATAGAAAGCTAGAGACGTCAACGAACATTGCATGATTGATCTCTAATATTAAGAAAGTGGGGGACAATGGCATCTCTAATAATTTTAGCCCCCACCACATCCACACCCCCCCCCCCAAAACAAAAAAAAAAAAAAAAAATACTCTAATCATAAAGAAATGGACTCACAACTCACTTTAGGCTTTGCTTACTTTTCTTTCAAAGATTCTTCTCTTTAAACTAGTGAGCCCACCAGCCTTTTATTTACTTTATCTATCAAATTTTTATTTTTCTAGGATTTTCTTTGTGAGAATGCTATCAAGTCCCGTGGCTCAATGTCAGACACTAGAGGTATGAAATGGATAAAATTTGACTGTTGCTTGAGTTGCAGCTATCGTTGTTAACAGTCAAAAAAAAAATAGAATCTAGAAGGATATTTTTTTCAAATATAAAAACCTAAAAAAGGTATTATGAACCCAAAATAAAGGTGAAATTAAATCAAGATTTCATTTCTTTGGCAGCTAGTAGATGGGTTGGTAAGAGCCAAATTTTTTCAGCATGAAATGGTCACAACAACCCCCCCCCATTGTTACATGAGTTAGGTGTGACTGTGTGTAATCGAGATTGAGAGCGGATCAAGTCCTCATACAGAAGTTGATCTGCACAGATGGAATCTACCCACCAACTAACTCTGTGGTGAATTCCATTTGTGTGGATCAGTCCATATGAGAATGGCTATCGTACAAGAACTTGATACACACTCATCAAGATTTACTCTTGGGCTTGAATGGCCAAACCCGGCAGGTTAAGGGGTTCCTTGCTACCATAAAAAACAAAAATCACCCCTATCGAATTTTGGATGCCTTGTGCTCAAACCTGCACTGGCATATGGGCCATGCGACCTGGTAGCGTTCTGTTTTCTTCTTCGTTTTTTGGCAAAGATGAGTAGTGGACTAGTGGGGTACTTCCTTTTCAGATAAAGAAAACTTTACCCTCTTTTTATATAAGAATTCCGTTTCCTTCGTCTGAGACTGATTCTGCAACTGAGAAAGTGGCGATCGACGGCCGACTTCTCCTTGAGCCTACGTTGCTTTCGCCGGAAAAAGGTCAGAATCTCTCTCTTCTCTCTCTTTAAACCATGCACTTACCAAAAGTTGTTCAAATATATGATGTGACCATATGAATTCCTTTTCTTTTGCTTGCATCAAACAGGCACCAAAATCTTCTGTTTCTGATTTTGTTGTTTAATGTTTCCCTAAGAAGCCTTCAGCTGTTAATATTAGTTACCTAAATGGAGACGATGGTCAAGGTGGGTCCTCGTATGTATACCGGATTGGGGACTTCCTGGGATGACAAAGGCCAAAGCATGCTTACCCATATCTTCATATCCTATGACAGTAAAAGGGTACATTCTATACAGACTGCATACATTCTGGATGGGGAAGTGCAACTATCTGATAGACATGGTGGAGATGGATTGATGTTCAAAACGGTGAGTTAACAACACAAAGCTTTCCATTTCTTCTGATTCCAGAATTTATACAAGAGAGCCAACGGGTTGGTAGCCTAGTGGAAGGAAGCACTTGCCCCATCACCACTCGAGTCGACTGGTTGTGGGTTCAAGTCGGCACTTTCTATATCGCCTGTTAGTCTTGTGGATGTGCTGCTCGCCGTATGGCGGTTTTGACCTAGTGGCTATGGTCACTAGTCACCACCATGGAATACCTTTTTTTGTAACCAAAATATATATTAGAGAAGTGAAAGGCCAATGATTCATTGTTTCTGGTTAATTTGCAGGTTGAGATGGATTATCCTTCTGAATTTCTTACTGGTATTTCTGGTTACGGAGATAATGAGTTAGGTGATTGTATGGTGAAGTCTTTGACGTTTGAAACCAACAGGAGAAAGTTTGGCCCTTTTGGGACAGAGAAAGGAACTCACTTCTGCATTCAGATGGGTACTAAGCTGCGATTATTTGGAGGATTTCATGGAACTTCAAATTCAAAGTATCTATACTCAATTGGAGTTTATGTGAAGCCTATCATTCCATTGGAGGATACTGAATCACGTATTACAACTATTTCTACTGTCGTTAAAAAAGAGCAATCCGATGCATGAGGCTCCTGTTAAAATATGAGGGTGGTTCATGAGTAGCAAGGGATCTTAGTATTTCATAGTGGTCAAAATGTTGCACAACTAGGTGTATGGCATTCTATAAATAGAGACTATTGTGAGTGAGAACATGAATCAACCAGTGTAAAATAGTAGTGAAATTATCAGCTTTTGTGTCTGCTATATGCTATATGTTGTTATACCCCCCCCCCTCCCCATCCAAAAATGAATAGACAATATAAGATAATATATATATTAAAAAAAAAAAAAAAAAAAAAAAAACAGAACACAAACTGCGAATGCAATACAAGAGAGATTCAAAAAAGATGAAAGATGGCTGTTTCTACTTTGAATATGTGGTTCTTATTTATTTATTTTATTATTATTTTTAACTAAGGTGTTCGAGTCAGCTTATGCATACCTCGACTAATTGTTGGGGAGACTAGTGCAACAATTCACCACCATGATCTCTACTTAAATCACATATGCACAGATCCATACAATCCCCAATTCGCCTATCCAATTTAATTAAACTTATGAGTGTTTTGTAAATTATAATAGGGTGCAAATTCATACTGATTGACTAAAATAGATATTCAATCATAGCATCAAACCAAGAGAATGAAGGAAACCTCTCACCAACTTGGGCCTCGAAGGTTAGGTATTGGCACAAAATTATATTGGATCAAGTTAATTGGGCTAATTGGTCCATAAATGAGTTGATTGGACTAATTTGTCTACGAATGGCTGTAAAACATGCCATAAACAAGTTGATTTAACCTATAAATGGTTGACCAGATGATAAATGGTTGGTCACAATCGGGTAAAAAAAAAAAAAAAAAGACAAACATATAAAAATTGAGAAACAAAAATCCTAATTGTATATTTTTTTTTTTGGGTAGAAGAGAATCATTCTTTTACATATCGGAGCAGAGGCTAATGGTTAGTAATGAAGTAATGAACCCTTTAGGTTTAGACTTTAGATGGATTATTATTATTATTATGAGAAACAAAAATATATATTATAACATACAATAGCCTGAAATTATATCATTAACCTGAGACACGAAATACGACCTGATCTAATATAAGTTCCCAGCTTCCATAGATACAGCATAGTACCTATTGTAGATTTATCTTTATACAAAAAACTTAATAATACTAGATCTATTACAAATTTTCAAAAAGGTCCTAACAGTAAACAAAGGCCAACTGTCTATCAAAGGCTTTGGAATAAGTTGCAGAAAGTTTTTTTTGCAGAAAATCAGACTTCAGTGATACTCCAACCCTTAGCTTCAACCAGTTTTAATCCCTGTAAAACTCTCAACGTTTCGATTTCAGCCCCCGATTTTGAGGATGTAGCTCCTAACCTGATCACCTTGAATTTGTCATGAAGAAGATTTCCACAAATCCAGACTAACTCTGTGTCCAAAACATTAGCTATACTAATACATACTAATATGTCATATGGAAAAAAAGGAAGAGGCAAATGTTGGTTTATACTGTCTTCGGGATCATCAGTTAAATATGAAAACACATAATTAGTGTTAGTATTGGGAAGTAATTTTGAATCCATAATCCAATGTAAAATTTTGTTAAAAACTATCACTGGGTTGGCATTAGAATTCTGATTGATTACATTATTTCTATGCCACCATAAAAAATATATTGTTATTGCCATAATACAAAACACTGACTCCTTTCAATTTTATTAAAACCGGCACTTGAATAGAAATATTTTATAAAATCAATTAAGGAAGGTACTTGAATCAACATTTGTTGAGGCAAATGTTGGATCATTGCTATCAGCAAAAATTATCACAATGTCCATAGGAATAGGCATACATTGCATTTTGCATGGAACAAATATCATCATAGTTCCTAGAGGTGTTTATTCAGTCTGATTTCATGTTGGCAGCTGATATTCTTAATGGTAAGATATGTGGCTCTTGGAGTATGCAAGTATTTAAAATCCATAGAATCTGGTTAAGTGTTGTGGTTTTCTTTTATGATTGCATTACAGGATAGACTCCAAAATCTTTTCTTTTCTGATTTTACTTTGCTTTTAATGTTGGATGCCAAATAGGAAATGGAGAAGATGATCAAGGTGTGTCCCTATGGATGGAGGGGAAAGGGGCCATCTCTGGGATGACAAAGGCCAAAGCATGCTAACCCATATCTTCATATCCTATGACAGTAAAAGGGTATATTCTATACAGACTGCGTACAATCTGGGTGGGCAAGTGCACTATCTGATAAACATGGGGAGATGGAAAAAGGTTCAAAACAGTGAGTGTCAAAACAGTAACACATAAAGCTTTCCAGTTTTTCTTATATACAACATAAGAGAAAGGCCATTAATGATTCTTTTTTTCTGGTTAATTTTGCAGGTTGAGATAGCTTATCCCTCTGAGTTTCTTACTGGTATTACTGGTTACAAAGATTGTGACACAGGTGAATATATGGTGAAGTCTTTGACATTTCAAACCAACAGGAGAAAGTTTGGGCCCTTTGGGACAGAGAAAGGCACTCAGTTCAGCATTCAGATGGGGACTAAGCAGCAATTATTTGGAGGATTTCATGAAACTTCGAGCTCAAAGTATCTCTACTCAATTGGAGTTTATGTGAAGCCTGTCATTCCAGTGGAGGATACTACTTCTGAATCAACTGAATCACATACTTCAACCAATCCCACCTACCTTTGTTGGTGAATAGTAAGGGATGGAATCTGCCTTGCCTTTTTGGATATTTACTCACAATTTAGGAATGTCTCTTTTTGTTTTAAAGCTGACAGTACTGTGGGGCTTTTTTTTTTTTTTGAGGGGGTGGGGGTGTGGGTTCAATGTATAGCTGACCTTACTTCTACTGCAATGGATTAAAAAGAATCCCATATGGTCTTGTGTAAGATGTTGTAAATATGGTCTCTTTTAGTTAGTGAAGTGTTTTCCTTTTGCTATCAAAAAATAAAAAATAAAGAAAAAATTACATCCTCTTCCCTGTAGTTTATCAAAATTACACGTTGATCCAAGGATTTGAAGTAATTAAATCCTTAGATCCATGTTTAATTTCGATAAACTATAAAGGAGAGGGATGTAATTTTCCCAAAAATAAATAAAGAAGTCAGTATGTGCCATTCTATAAATAAAAATCCAATTGTCAGGCCCATTTTGATATTAGTGAGTTTATGACTATCAAAATACTCATAATCTAAGTAACACAAAAGGGTCTAAAGTAGTAGTGAAATTGTTATCTTCCTTTCTTTTGTTTTTTTGGTAAACAACTTCCTTTCATATCATGTATATATGTTATATGGTAGGGGTGCCAATCAATCGGATTTAAATCCTCTGCAATTTTTCATTTTACAATTCTCATGCAATGCCACCTGCAGAATGTACTTGGCAAGACTGATGTGGATGGCCCAGATGAAGAGGAAGAAATAGATGCTACTCAGATCAGTTCGATCCAGCCCAAGTTTGTGGCTTATTGATTTGGAGCTGCAAATACCCCGAGTGTACGGTCTCCAATGCTGCTTGGATCCATTCTAGACAGTCTCTGCTTTTGGCCGACAGCCGACTGTCCCACGTGCTATGCATGCCTTTGCATCTGTGCTTTCAACGGTGACATACAGCTTGGCGTGGAGCGGGGACTCTACCCTTTTGTTTTCATTTCCCAATGTTTGTCTTGATGGTTGTGCGTACTTTTTTTATTTTGGTAGTTGTGTTTATAGTTCTAAGGTAGCTTTTGGCTTGGTCTTTGGGCCTCATGCATACCTTGATACTTCTTGTCTAGCATGCAGCTATATTTGGCCAACTTTGGTTATTCATTCCTCTCTAGTGAAGGAGTAAGTTGTAGCTAATGGCCATTGTATCTACAACGAGTTTACTAGGGATTCTCTTGGCTTTGTCCATACCCTAGTTTGGAATACCATTATTTTTGGCATGTCAAATAACGTGGTCATATTCCATTCCTTGGATTTTGGGGTTTTATACCGCAGCCTTGTGTCCCTTATGTCATTACGCGCTTTGTAATCCTTGCTTTTATCTGAATGAAATTTCTAGTATCAAAAAAAAAAAAAAAAAAAAAAAAAAAAAAAAAAACAAAACGCAGAGAGACCCTAACAAGCAATTAAAAACAAACACCACAAGAAGGGAATACATCAAACTTTTTTTTTTTTTTTTTGAGGGGATGGGGTGAATAAAGACAATCATAAAAAAGGAAATACAACAAAAAAATAAGGGGTGAAAAAAAGAACCAAGATGATACACCAAAAAATAGGGTAAGAAAAGAGAGGAAAATCCCTAGAAAGAGCATGATGCTTATTTTTTCTCGAGTCTGGGCAATACTGCACACTTCTTAAAAGATTTTATTTCTAATCACAAAAGTGATGTCTCAGATTTGTTAAATAGTACGCGTTGAGGAAGTCCATCTCGTTTTGATTCTTTTCTATCAGATATGATGAATCACTACATTAAAAGTTAACTTATCAAATATATATATATATTTTTTTTTTTTCCTTTGGGGTGGTGGGGGGGGGGGGAGAACTTATCAAAAATATCACATGAAGATTTGTTGAAAGTTTTCAAAATCTACCCCCACTCTCTATCAAAAAGAAAGATAACTCTACGAGTAAACTAATATTTTCTAAGAACTCCATTCCAGATAGAATTGGAGAAGAGACAAGAGAAAAATTATAAATGTGCATGGTCTCAGATTTGTTAAATAGTACGCGTTTCAGGGGGTGCCTCTCTAATAATGGCATTCTCTAGGGGGTGGTGTTGTAAATTTCCCTGGTTTACAGTACAACCACAGGAAAAACGTTGTATAGCAAGCAGCTGATCTCATCTCAAAAACATGAATTTATTTTATTTTATCCATAAACATGAATTTCTGGTGACTCGTTAAACTAATATAAAGTAGTTAAACCCAAATTCGAAATAACGGCAACTATAGAGAAGGGAAGTGAGATACGTTTCACCAAATTTGATTCCTATGTTCTGTCCGGCTAGGAGATCAATATTAATAAAAATGGTACTCAGCTCTGTACGTACTTATTGGATGTCCAGCTTTTGGAGAAAATTGCATTGCCACCCCCCTGAACTTTGTCTTTATTCAATGCCACCCCTTGGATTTTTCGAAACACCAAAGACACTCCCTGAAAATTCAAACAATTCTAAATCAGTCCCTGCCGTTAACAAACTCTGTTAAGTTATAGAATGTCTGTTAGTTTTTTTCCAAAATGCCCAAAACACACCCAGCTGTTGTGAGTGGACAATATTACCCTCCCTTTCCCTTCTTCTTCTGAACTCACACTATCTCACTTATATGACTAAGAGATATCCAAACCAAGAAGACAAACCTGCAACTACCTTGAGCGTCGCTCCCCTCTGACGTACGATCGTGAGCACCTCTCTCCTCCGGCATACAATCGTGAGCACCCCTCAAGCTAACACCTAGGTGATGCCTTGACAACTGGACCCACTTCACTTCCAAGGCATTAGAGAGGGACTGGACCTAAGGTAACACTTAGGTGATGCCTTGACATCTGTGAACTCAGGTTGTGAAGCCATCCAATGGCATCAATTGGAAGGCTAGATGTTTGATTAATTTGTGATTACTTGTAAATGCTAGTTTGGTCGATATTGGTATGGGCTTCAGATGTAGTTCAGAAATAATGGTTGCAGAGGGGGAGGGCGGTGGGGAAGAGAATTGGTTTTCACATTCCTGCACACAAACTCTCTCTCTCTCTCTCTCTCTCTCTCTCTCTCTCTCTCTCTCTCTCTCTCTCTCTCTCTCTCTCTCTCTCCTTCAAGTTCTACTGTTACAGCATTCTTGGCTTCTTGCCTTCTCGGATTGATACACAGCTGGGATAAAAATGGCCTCTTGTACGATACGCAAGTAGAATTAGGTTTTGAGGGACATTTTATTCCTATTATCTTAGCTAAAATGATCTACAAGTTGATCCCCAAATATATATGCAGCTTGGGCATCCTCTCTGTGAACAGTTGAAGCTGCAACTATGGAAGCATAT
>NW_024869238.1:0-29481 GCF_013358625.1 Macadamia integrifolia | reverse complement strand
TCATGTTGTAGGTGTGGCACAGAGAAGGAATCAATAGATCATATTTTGCTTAGTCTCTTTTGCATGCTTGGTCTGGTTTGACAGTAGCCTTTCATACTCGCCCCCATCAGACCATATCCCATTGCTCCATGGATGATTAGGAAGTTGGGACGCTCTGTTCCGATCAGATAAGAAGCTTGCTCGTAAGTCGCTTTCTAGAGCATCTTGCCTTTGCTGGTATCTATGGCGTGCAAGGAATGACCTAGTTTTCAATGTCAAGATATGGACTCCACAAGAAGTGATAACGGTGGTGGAGAAGGCATATGTTGAATTCACTACAACTAATACAAGGGATCATCAACAGAATGTGGCAGTGGGCGGGTCTCTTCATGCACCATTTGCGAAATGGTCACCCCTAGCTCCATGTTATATCAAAATTAATTGTGACACGACGCTTCCTCGAGGGACTTCGGAAGGTGGTTTGGCCTTTATTTTCAGAGACCAGTTTGGATGGCTGATTAAGGCCATCTCGGTTCCTCAATGCCTAAGTTCAGTAATTCAAGAAGAGGCACTGACCATTAGATCTACTTTATTTCATGCTTTGCCTTTAGGATATCTACATCTTCAAGTAGAATCAGATAGCAAGGAGATTGTTAATTTACTTCAAGACTGTAATCAAGTACCATCTCTGGAGGTGGCAGCAATGGTCACTGATATTAGGCAGCAGTGTGCTTTATTTGCTTCCATTTCTTTCACTTGTATTCCAAGGGCTTTGAATAGTGTTGCAGATGCCCTGGCACGGAAGGCCCTATCTATCATGTGTTTAACAGATTGGCCATATTCCATTCCTTGGCTTCTCAGACTTTGTGAGTCTGAATCTAATGGTTGTACACATGTTTATCACCATTAATAAATTTGTTCTTTACCAAAAAAAAGTTTATATGATATTAAATTATAGCCTAGGATATTAATTAGACAGATTAAATTAATTACTATCCAACTTTTAAGACTGGCTGTTGGCAATGAATGGAAGAAGATTGAATTGCATTTAATTCAACCAATTATCATCAAATTTTAAAATAATATATGACTTATCTGCTTTCAGCAACTGTGTAAGGTCACTTTCTCTACAACACCCTCAGTTTCAGCTAGCTTCTCATCGGATTCTGAACTATTTCTTTCATTCTCTAGACAAGTTATTAAGAGACTCATGTATGGAGCATAGAGAGTTTAAAGTGGTCTTTGGTGAGTAATATAGGAAAACCACCATTGGAACTTAGTGTTCTCTAACCTTAACATATTAATCATTGACGCTACATTCGAGAGAGTAAAAAATTTACGAACACATATGTAATAAGATAAAATAAGGTTCTGTTTAAGGTTTATGTAATTAGTAACTAGATCTTCCACACACTGAAACCAGGAATCAAACTCTCCATCATCCTCTAATTATATGAGGCTCAAAGTCCATATCTCTCTCTCGCCTTCAACAAGCAGAGGGTTGTTTTAATTATTTTTATTCTTACTAGCTAAGATGTCAAAACGATACAACACGAGGTAAGATTAGTTTTGCAATCTTAAAGTTGATGCCATATATGCCTCAAGCAAACGTGGTAACAAGTGGATCTCTCTCTCTCTCTCTCAACCAACTAACATATGTCACCACGTGCATTTGTATACGGGAGAAATAGAGAGAGAAACATTTTGGAATACCGATTGTACATGGTGTCCTTCCAATTTCAACTCATAGTCATCACTATTTTTTAGGGTACTTTCAAGAATAAGTTAAAGAGGAATGTGGGCTTAGTGAGAGAGAATGGTAATGAGAGAGAGAGAGAGAGAGAGAGATGTACAAGATAAAGTCTTATCCAAAAAATTTAATATTACAAATCACGAATGATCCGAACTTGAAGAAGTATGTCTCTGGACACAAATCATTCCTTTGCATCCCATTATGGATGCATTGGGAGGGTAATTTGGTCCATTTAAAAGTATAAAAATGGAGGGTATTTTGGCCCATTGAGAAGTACACCAAAAAACTGAAGTACATCCTTTTACTAGTAGTATGACTAGTATTTATATATATATATATATATATTGGTGAAAGAAAAAAAAAATATCATTAGATAAAGCAACTGTTTACAGCCACATCAATACCAGTTTCCAAAAATAGTAACCTCCTATGCATAGCAAGATAAGAAATCTGCTTAAACATAAGAACCATATCGTTAGATTGCTTGAGATGAAAAAAAAAGCCAAAACAAGAGATTTAGACAACAAAAAAAGAAAAGAAAATGGGGGGATAGAGCTCAGTGGACACAAAAAGTTTTAAGTCCACCACCATATTAGGCATTTCCGTAGAGTCCCGACAGATTTCTACTACTATCTATCTCTTCTCTTTGGTTAATTTTAGACTATTGAGGAGATTTCGGTTTTGCATTAATGCTTTTTTCTATCATCATAATCTGCACATAATAAAACAAAACATCAATGAGAATACCATATGCCCAACCTGAGATTTAGTTAATAAAGTCAGAGACTCCCATGCATGTCAAGATTGGAAAGTGTAGAAATGACAAGGATAGGCTGGCTCCTGGATTTTAAAGTATAATGTTCTGAAGGTCTATTCAGACAATGACAATCAAAACAACAAGGACATAACTAAGGATAAAAAAAATCCAATAATTAATGTTAGAAATGGGGTTAGATTTAATTTTAGCTATACTTGAGGATGTGCATGATCTCTCTCTCTCTCTTTTTTTTTTTTTTAATCCATACATTTTATTCCATGTGATATAATTACTGTTGCAAATGCCCTGTCATGGAAGACCTATCTATCATGTGTAGACAGGTTGACCGATTCGTGTAAGGCCAATGGCTGTAAATATGCTTTTCATCAGTTAATTTTATCCATCACCACCCCTCACAAAAAAAAATAAAAAATAAAAAATAAAATAATAAAAAAAAAAAAGAAGAAGAAGAAGAGACAGAAATCATCAAAATGCTAAAGAACCAATGTTGTTCCTGTTCAGGAATCAGAGAAGAGTAAAATAATTGCATAAGTAAAGCCAAAGACAGAGTGGCTAGTAAGATACTCTTTTTCAAACCCAAAGGCCCACCAGTCTATATCCGTTTCGAAAAATCATATGAAAGGACATGCCAAGTGGTTGTCATCCAAATTATTGAATGTTCATTAATCCAAATAATCATTAATTAGCTATGAGAGTCCTGGGTCACTATTTTGCTTCATGGAAGAGGCAGAGTTTGGTGCAATGATAAGGTTGTTCCATTGCAAAATAGTGGTTGTTAATTCGAGTTAGAAAGGAACCTTTATGTGAAACATGATAAGATTTCATACATTATGACCCTCCCTAAATCATGCAACAGTGAAAATCCCGTGCACTCAGTACGTCATTTTTTAGGGAGATTCAATCAATGCTCTTTTTTGGGTGTGGGTCAGTGAGTGGAGCCTTAACTAGGTGCTTGGATTTTATGAAGGGTTGCGAATATGACCATTGTCTTTGATATAACCTTAGCACTGAGGGCTTTGCGGAAGGGGTTTCCTTATTGCTGTACATGAGGGGACAGAAAGTGATGGTTTCATATACCATGCTTGGCTCGCAATTCTTGAAAGTTGATTCTACGTACAGTTCCCTCCTCCAAAGCATAACCAAATCTAAGCAGCTCTCCTTTCTTTTGTGATCATCCCTCATCCCATAGCCACTGTATTCCCATCAGGCGTTGGCTTTTTCTGAAGTCTTCCTCTCTTCATATCTTTTTTTATTAGTTTACACTTTGGCTCATGTTCGGTCAGGTTTTGTGCCAAACCACAAGAAGGTTGGAAACCTTCTTTTTCTTATCGAAAAATGAAAAAGAAGAAGGAAAACCTGCTTTTGATTTGGGTCAGCTGCTCGGTCAAGTCGAAATAATTTCCTGAACCAGTAAAGACTAAAGTTGTGACAACCCACTTGACTCCCGAATATTTTAGACTGGTAATATAAGGGTTTTGTGAACCTACCACACTGGCATCAGTGGCATGCGACTTCTAGAAACCTGGCATAGTTTCAGACTTTGAAAAGCGTTATCAACTCCCCAACTGTTCACACCGGACATCTTCCATTGTCTCCTTCCTTGTATAGTGGAAAGAGTCCTTCATGTTAGAGATATACTTTAGTGTTCACACACAGGCACATACTGCAACATCTCTGTCTCCAGCTGTCACCAGCTCAAGATCGATTACATAGTTTGTTAAAGATGTTGGTTAGTTACTGTTAACACAAGGTTTTAGGTTTGTAATTCTCCGTATGTCCCATTGATAATAAAGAGTATTTATACAAGTGTTCGAACCCTAATCGGTTGAGCAATTGGATTCACAATATGATGCATGAAATATGGACCTCCTAATATAGACAGTCGAATTTTGAGTTGCCCAGAATGGGTGGACTCTACATTTGCTAATACAACCCTTCAAGTTGGAGAGTCGGGTCGCATAAACCGGAAACGAGTAGTGGGCAGCCCCTTCATGAGAATATTGGATAGTTGATCATCAGCGGAAATGAATTGGACAAAGACAAGATTCAGAGACAAGCATGTTGCCCTTATGTTGTCACACCATAGCACTGGAGGGCCTCGCAATGAGAAACCTAGCTCCTTGAAAAATGATTTGAGCCAGATGAGCTCAGCAAATTAATCAACCAGAGATTTATATTCAGCCTCGGTGGAAGAATGAGCCACAATCTTCTGCTTACGAGACGTCCAAGAGATTAAGTTTGGACCCAAGAAAATGGCATAGCCACCAATTGGACCATCTTTCAATAGTGCTGCCTACTCAATCAACATCAGAGTAAGCTTCAAAAGTCACACCGGGGGACCGTTCAATGATCATCCCATGAGCGCGAGTGAGCTTCAAATAGTGCAGGACGCACTTCCCAAGAGTCCAATCTTCCTCTAAATTAAGAAGAATGCTTGAATTGGCAAGCCTTATTAGCAGCAAAGGATACATCAGTGTGAGTCAAAGTTACATACTGAAGCGTCCCACTAGAGAGTGGTATTTGGCAGGATCAGCCATTATAGCACCCTCTGAAACAGAAGGTTCCTGAGTGGTGGGAATTGGTGTTTGTACTAGTTTATAGTCAACCATGGAAACCCATGCAAGAAGATCATTGATGTAGCGGGATTGGGATAGTGAGACCCCTTTGGAGTGGGGCAAAGCCTCGATGAGAGGAAAAAAAATAGTGAAACCCGAAATCTTTGATGGAGAACTCATTTTTCAACTGGTGTAATAAAAGGAAATAAACGAGGAACTACACTTTGTGACCAGAATATCATCTACATAAACCAGGATATAAGCAGTGCATACTTGCCTTGCATATAAAAAGTGAAGGGTCCGTCTGTGAAGCAAGAAAACCAAGATAAAGCAGGAACTAAGATAATCTGTGAAGCCATGCTTGAGGGGCCTGTTTGGGACTGTATAGCAACCGGTGAAGGTGACATACATGGTCAAGGCAAGAAGAGTCCTCAAAATTAGGAGGTTGCACCATAAACACCTCCTTAGATAAAACGCCATGGAGAAAGGCATTGTGTACGCTAGTTGATGGACTGGCCAATTGTGGAAAATAGCAATGGCCAAGATAGACCAGACAATAGTGGGTTTGACAACGAGACTTGATTACTGCCATTTAGATAGGGATCATTAATAGTGGAAGAATTTTTTTGTCTATGTGACCTGGGTAGTGGATGTGAATCAGTTGGATCCAAACCACTCTAAATTTCTTGTGTTATTATCTCTTTCTTTATCTCTCCCCCATCTCTCTTTATTTGTTCTGACATCATTTGCTTATTCGTTAGTTACATTTTGCAAGAAGTTCTTTGTCATCTAATCCTATCTTATAAATAAAAGTTGAAAAACTACAGTCACCCAATTTACCCCTTGGGTGTTTCCATTTGGTCCTACAATGTAGCTTAAATATCATGAAGAGTGTCAAGATGCTAGATCAGCATATGCTTAGGTTTAGAGGAGCTTAATCGGGACTACCTGTTGGTACCATAATCTGAAATTTCTATGAACCAGACGATTCACGGTCAACGCACAAGGCAATTAACCAATTAGATGATAAGGAACCTATATTAAAGGACTGATAATTGTACGAAAAAGTCCTGGAGATAGAATCATACCAACATGAGTTGGTTTCAAGTAAAATTTCGGTCAGCTTAACTGAAAATGAGGAGCTTGGATTATGAATCGACCATTTCTAACTACGGTCAGCAACCTGACCGAAAATGCAGAGCTTAGATTATGAATCAATCATTTCTAAGTAAGGTCAACTGATCTATTATGACTTTTTACAGTCAGCTGACCGAGCTGACCGATTTTGACTTTTTACGGTCAGCTAACCGATTCTGACTTTTCGGTCAGCTTGACCGATTGTTAATCAACATAATTCGTACAAATGTAGTTCAGTTCCAGGGAAGTTACAAAGACGTGGCTTAAATGGTTAAGGCAGTTACAACCAATTAACTACCCCACTAAGGATATGATACATGGGTTCCTGCAGTTATTAAACTGTCAAAAGAGCAGGATCTTTCAAATAAAACTATAAAAGGGCCTATGGTGGAAGAAGAAGACATCATCAATAGATCAAACAAACTCAGACATTAAGTCTATCTTTCATGTCGTTTCTTCTTTCATTTTGTTTCTTCTTTCTTCTTTTAGGTTAGTATTTTCTTTTGAAGTCCTATACTTCCTTCAAGTTATGTACTTCATTTCCTAGTGTAATGATCACATCTTTGGTATGTTTAACATCAACAAAGATACAGATCATGTTTCTGGTATGATTAACATCAACAAAGACAACAGGTTTTGTTTCTGGTATGTTCAACATCAATAGAGACAATATATTGTATTTCTAGTATATTGAATATCAATAGAGACAAGATTACATTTCCTCTTGTCTATGAGTTACTATCATTTGTCTTCATCTTTTTCAATCCTTGCATCACGTTTCTGCAAAGAACATTAAAAGTCCTTGGAGTGATTGAGGCAAGGGGAGTGCTCACATCTCTTGATTAGAAGTCAAAAACATTCTCTTGAGTCTGGATGACTCTAGAACGGCCTCATTCCCAGTACAAACCTTCTATAGGTTTGGTTGCAGAAGAAGAAGATATGGTCAACGTATCGTAGCAGACAGACCATGCAATTTGTTACCAACACTAACACACAGGACTAGCAGAAAAACAAGGGAGCTCTCTATTTTCTCTCTTAGAGACTTTGTTATACTACCTAGAATGCTTCAAAACTCTTTACAAAACGTGTAAGGGTAGGGGCCTCTTATTTATAGCCTATGATGTTACCATGTCCAAGGTAATTTTTCATTATTCAAACTCTTAGAGTTCTCTCAGACTCTAAGGGGATTGAGTGGTTATTGACTAATAAGGAAGGTAAACTCCATCAAGCAAGATAAGACAAGCTTATGTTGGGTTTCTATCATGACTTCTAGGGTCTTTGGGTAGGTCTAAATGAGTGTCAAATTCGGCAAAGGCAAGGCAGAGCCATTGCGAAAATGAACTGAGATTCTAAAATTCTGGAAAAACACAAAGTCCAGCACCAGACTTTCCTTTTCAAGGGATGCCATCTAGTGCTGGCCCTAGTCAGCTCATGTACTAACTTGTTTTGGCATAGAGTGTTCGGCTCAGTTCAAGTGTGACCTTGAATTGAGGTTGAAGTTTGTTTTTTGGGTTGTGACAGGGTCTTTTCTATAAATGATTAATCCATTTTACTATAATTTTCGAAACACATTTCTAGTTGAATCTTACAAGTTTGGAACACTACTAGGGGCACATGGAACCTCTGGAAGTATAAATAATGGCTCCTACACCACTTCAGGATATTCCAATTCATCATTGCTTAGAATTCTTAAGAGTGACAAAAATAAGGTATCTACATGTAGGAAAAGAGCTATGATAGGACCAATGAAGGTATGTTCATCTCCATTAAATTTCATTTTGTATTACTCTGATTTTTGGGAGAATTCCAACCATGATTCCCAACCCAACATGATCTCTCTTCACGTATATTATTTCTTTATTTATTTTTTAGTTTCCTTTTTATGGAAATCCCTTCAATACGTAATCAGTTGGACTCAGATCATTGTCTCTTGTATATAAACATACACATGATATATCAATAAGATTATCGAGTTTTACTCAAGTTCTTCATTAAATTTACATGGTATATATCAAAGCCTTCCACATGATCATGCAATTTTTTTTTCTCTATCATCTTGGTTTCCAGATCTTTCGATACTAAAGTCGTCGATGGAAATACATGGCCGACATTGCCCATATAGCCTCCACTACCCCTGTTGTCACAGGTATGGTCGATTCCTCCTCACCATACTACCTTCTGAAGAATATCTCACAGATTATATTATTGATCAGTGTAATTACATATATATATATCAAGAACTCAAGACAGACTTAAGACTAAAATACATAGTATATCTGTAACTAACAACTAACAAACTTTAATCAAACTAAGTGACTGAACGAGAGCTAGATACAGCTGGCCCAGGAGTATTGTTATTATGTATCGCAATACAGTGAGTAATATCTCTATCAGGCCCCCGCAAGCCCAGCGGCGGGTATCCGACGGTGAGCTTGGATCGAATAAGATTAAAGCGTTGACGTGGCAATCCTTTTGTCATGATGTCAGCGAGTTGATCAATAGTGGAGACATACCGAACAACCAGCTGCTTAGAGGCAACCATGTCTCGAATAAAATGAAAGTCGACCTCTATGTGTTTGGTGCGAGCATGAAATACAGGATTCACACTAAGGTATGTAGCACTGATGTTATCACACCAGATAACAGGAGCATGAGGAAGAAAAATGCCAAGCTCAGAGAGTAAGGATCGCAACCAAACAATCTCAGTGGCAGCAGAGGCTACAGCACGATATTCAGCCTCCGTTGAAGAACGAGAGACTGTACGTTGCTTCCGGGAACACCAGGAAACGAGATTCGACCCAAGAAAAATGCTATAGCCGGTGGTGGATTTCCTGTCTACAGGGCAGCCTGCCCAATCGGCATTAGAATATGCCATAATAGAAATGTCTCCAGTTGGTTTATAGTGTAGGCCATCAGAAAATGTATGCTTAATAAAGCGAAGAATCCGCTTCACCGCAGACCAATGTACATCTGTGGGTTGATGCATGAACTGAGCAACTCTATTAACTGCAAAACTCAGATTAGGCCGAGTGACCGTTAGGTACTGTAATGCACCAACAACACGGTGATACTCTGTGCCATCAGCTAAAGGAACTCCCATAGTAAGACTTAAAGAAGATCCAGTAGAAATGGGAGTAGCAATTGGCTTTGCACCTGCCATGTTAGTGGATTGGAGCAAATCAGTGACATATTTCTACTGATTAAGAAAGAGACCAGCATCAGACTTAGTTACTTCAATCCCAAGAAAAAAATGTAAGTCACCGAGTTCTTTGAGAGCAAATGTGGTAGAGAGAGCCTTTACGAGAGCTGCTATGGCGGAAGAACTATTCCCTGTCAATAATAGGTCATCAACATACACAAGAAAGAACATGACCATATCATCAACGCGATAGATGAAGAGAGAGCTGTCAGTGTTGGATGCCACAAAACCATATGATAAAAGGAAAGAGCTGAGACGAGTAAACCAGGCCCTCGGGGCCTGCTTGAGGCCATATAGTGACTTGTGAAGATGACAAACGTGCGTCGGACAAGTGGGATCGATAAAACCTGGTGGTTGTTCCATGTATACAGTTTCGAGCAAATCACCATGTAAAAATGCATTTCTAACATCATACTGTTTGAGGGGCCAGTTAAAGGTAGTTGCAAGAGATAAAATGACCCGAATCGTTGCAGGTTTGATGACTGGGCTGAACGTCTCAGAATAGTCTAGACCAGGTCTTTGATGATATCCCTTTGCAACTAGGCGCGCCTTATGGCGCTCAACAGTCCCATCAGCATTTCGTTTAATGCGAAATACCCATTTGCAGCCGATGATGTTCTGTCCAGAAGTCTGAGGAACCAGATTCCATGTCCCATTTTGGAGTAAGGCATCAAACTCCTCTTGCATAGCCTGTCTCCATGGAGCAGATTTCATAGCCTGACTATAGCAGGTCGGTTCAACCAAATCAGGTAGATGGTGTTTGGTTGCAGCTAATGTAAGGCGTTGTGGAGGTCGAAGTGATCCAGTACGAGACCGCGTGATCATTGGATGACACGAAACAGAGCCAGAGGTAGGTGGTAGAGGATGCACACTAGGTAATTGGGAGTCATGATCAAATAAAGAAGAGGAGGAAGATGGATCTGAGGTTGAACAAACTAGTGGGGAGTTGGATGTAAGAGGAACCATAGGTATAGGCCCAAAAACATGAGTGGGAGAAGGAATAGGGCCCAATATAGAAGGAAGCCCAGAAGAACGGACTGGATTCGAAACAAAAGGAGAAGGAACTGGACCTAAAATAGAAGAAGGTCCATAAATGTTGGGATGAACAGGTGTAGGACCAGAACTAGGAGCAGTAGGACATAGAGGAGGAGATGAAGGAAGTAATATCGGGGGAGCCTCCATAAACCAAGGAGCAACAGTGGCTGGGGAAGTAATATCCCATGCTGGGGGAGAGGAAGAAAAAAGAAACACAGATTCGTCAAAAGTAACATGGCGGGAGACATACAGTCTATTGGTTGAAGGATCAAGACATTTGTAACCTTTGTGAGATAAAGAGTAGCCCAAAAAAATACAAGGTTTAGACCGAGGATCTAATTTATGTTTGTTGTAAGGTCGAAGCCAGGGATAGCAAAGACAGCCGAATGTACAAAGGAAGTGATAATCAGGATTAGTAGAAAACAGTAACTGAAGAGGACATTTGTAGTTAAGAAGAGGAGTTGGAAGACGATTGATGAGATAAACCGCTGCAAGGAAAGCATGAGACCAAAACTGAGGAGGAAGATGAGAATGAAATAGAAGAGCAAGGCTAGATTCAACCAAGTGACGATGTTTTCTTTCAGCCATTCCATTTTGCTCTTGTGTATGAGGACAAGAGATACGGCGGGAAATACCATTAGAACTAAGAAAAGGATCCAGCAATGTGAACTCCCCACCACCATCAGTTTGTAAGCATTTAATGGAGCGGGAGAAATATTTTTCAACTAGTATTTCAAAGCGTTGAAAGATGGAATACACATCAGATTTTTGTTTCATGGGATAAAGCCAACAATAGCGACTAAAATCATCCACAAAAACTATATAGTATCTGTAATTGTCAATGGAAACAACAGGGGCAGGTCCCCAAACATCACAATGTAACAAGTCTAAAGGACTTGAGCTTATTGAATCAGAAACAGAGAAAGGTAATTTGTGACTTTTTGCACATTGACAAGCATCACACAGTTCATGAACAAAGGTTGAGGTAGGAAGACTAAATGTAGAAATGATGTGTCGAACCGTCGAAAAAGATGGGTGACCAAGGCGGCAATGCCAGTCGACGACAGGTGCACGAACAGCAGACAAAGACAGTGAAGATGGAAGCATAGGCAGTTGATACAACCCATTCTCACTCAGGCCGCGGTAGAGGATCTTGTTCGTCGGAATATCCTTGATTAGAAAATTAGAAGAGAAGAATTCAATAGAAACATTGTTATCCTTGACAAACTGATAGACAGATAACAAATTTCTTGAGATTTGAGGAACAAGCAATATTTGATTTAAACGAAAAGAATGATCAGAGGACTTTAGCACAGAGCAACCAGTGGCAGAGATTGACAAACCTTGTCCATTCCCTACAATGATTTGGTTTGAACCATGATAAGGGGAGTTGATTGCAAGGTTACTGATGTCTGCAGTAAGGTGATTGTTAGTACCTGTGTCAAGCAACCAAGAAGATGACAAAGAACTAGAACAACTGATACCAAGAAAAGCTTGATTAAACCGTTGTGGACAATGAGACGCCTGATGACCATTATAATTGCAGATCTGGCATGGCATCTTAGAGTGAAGAAATGGAGATGAAGTCTGATTGGTCGTCGTGGTAGAGCCTTGAGAAGATAGTGAAAAGGAATCTTGAGAGTTGGAACCTCGTTGCACATGAGATTTGTGGCCCCAATTACGAGAATTACCTTGTGAGAAGGAATTGTTCTGATCTTGGGTGTGATTTTGGCTTCGGAAACCTCGATTACCTCTGTAGTATCCACGATTTGCCACGATAACCTCTGTAATTGCCTCTATAATGGTTTCGATTGCCTCCAAAGGACTGAGAAGAACGTTGAGACTGGCCAACAGATGCCAGATTTGCAGTGGAAATACCAGAACTGGCATCCTCAGTAGATCGGAGAAAGGTTTCATGGCTAAGTAATAAACCAGATAGCTCAACAAAGGAAATTGGACTAGGTCGCAGGCGAATCGAGGTTGCAAAATCACGAAATTCAGGACCTAAGCCACGAAGAACTGCAAGAACCAGATCTTCATCTCCAACAGGATGATCAATAGCAGCCAGCGTGTCTGCTAATGCTCGAACAGAGAGTAGATACTCAGTGATAGAATCGTTGTTCCGCTGAAGTCGAAGTAGACGGTCCTTGAGATCCATTACTCTGGTTCTCGAAGATGGCGCGAACGTTCTTGCAAGTATGTCCCAAGCTTCAGAACATGTAGATGCACGAACGACATGAGATAGTGTGGATTCAGAAAGAGATGATATAATCCAACTGAGAATTAACTGATCTTGCCGATCCCAAAGAGAACCAAGATCCGCAGCTTCGGGTCGAGGGAACGATCCATCAATATAACCGATCAAATTGTAACCACGAAGGAGAGGAAGGAATTGTGCTCTCCATAGAAGATAGTTTGTAGCGGTCAATTTGAGAGGGAGTTGAGGAGAGACATTAGCAGAGATGAGCGGCGAAGAAGCGGCGTCGCCGCTGGTTGCAGAAACGGAAGACACCATTAGCAAAGAAGGAAAAAAGAGGGAGCTCAGTGGAGCATTAGGGCTCTGATACCATGAAGAATATCTCACAGATTATATTATTGATCAGTGTAATTACATATATATATCAAGAACTCAAGACAGACTTAAGACTAAAATACAGAGTATTATCTGTAACTAACAACTAACAAACTTTAATCAAACTAAGTGACTGAACGAGAACTAGATACAGCTGGCCCAGGAGTATTGTTATTATGTATCGCAATACAGTGAGTAATATCTCTATCAAAATTTTCATGCACAGGCCTCAAGTAGACTTGGGTTCTTCTCACCAAACCTATACACATAATGACACCGACACGGATTCCTTTTGCTTGTTTTAAATTGGAAAAGAGCAGTCAAAGATAGAAAAACTTCTGCTAAGTGGGAGAACGATATTGAAGAAATTTCTTGTTTTTACAGAAAAGGTATGGTGTGAAGCTGCAAATATGGTCGGCAGTTTGGACTAAGGAACATGAGAGGTCCATAAATAACTGTGAGGATTGAGGTGAGGGCCACACAACTGGACCCTCGGGAGCATACTTTGAACGACCAAAGTCAGCATCGTCGGCTGTACGAACCCACACAACACTGAAAAGAGCCCCAGAAAAACCCAGAACAGCAAAGCCTTTTTCTGAATCCTCTGAGAGTTACTGATGGCCAAGAGAGAATGGCTCAGTGAGACTCTTATCCCCATCTAACAAACACCCTTTTTGGTTTTATAAAGTCTCAAATGTGAAAGTAATGTGAACACTCTCTGAAGTATTCCTTTTCTAATCTTCTCATTCTCGATCTCAAAGTCTCAAAACCCAATAATTTAATTCAATACTGGAAAATAAAAATTCCATATTTCAATATCAGAGATTTCAGAGGTTAAAAGTCTCAACCAATCCCATCAACACTTATCAATTACAGAAAAAGTATCGACATTTAAACACAAAGCCCGCGCCACTGGCCACAGTGGCCTAAGTCTCTACTTACCCTCACTCCCTCCATTGCCCCCTACTTTTTTCCTTCTTCCCTCTATTTTGTTCAAATTTCTTATCTTTTTCTACTGTTCTTTGATTCCCTCTTTCTATCTTTCTCTGTTGCTTTTCATTACTCTGTTTTTAGTTCAAATTCATCTGACCCAGGTCACTGTTCTCTTTCACATTTCTCGATCACTTGGTAAAACACTCATGAAGATCTCATTATCTTTTTCTCCTTCCTCTTCCTCCAGCCCGTCTTCCTTTGATGGCAGTTTGGGTTCTTCCCGAAGTGCCACCACCGGGTGTTTGTCCGGTATATTACGTCGTCTCCTCTGCACTGGTAGTCTCCCTACATACCCATGTGATCAAATCAAAGAAGCCGAATTCCTGAAGCTAGTTCAGCCCCATGATTCCAAGATTGAGAAGATTGAAGCTCCTGCAACACCTGGGATAGTAGCCAGGCTAATGGGTCTCGAATCCTTGCCGGAGCTGAATTGGGTTCCGACGGGGAAGACTCCAGATACAATCGGCCGGAGCAGGTCGGTGAACTCTGCAGATTACTGGTCTGAATTTGACCCAATGCAAGGGAGGCATCGACGGGTCAGGACGTCTTTGTCGTTTCGTGAACCTCCTACTTTTTTACAATTAGAGAACGACGATTTCTTTCTGCTCAGCTTTGAAAATGTGGCTGTAAAAGGTAAGGGTTTTGGATCAAAGGGGAAGAAATCTGAGATGGGTTCTGAAGATTTGAAGCAGAGGAGGGTAGAGGTGAATAAAAACAAGGAGAACAGAAGAGAGACAGTGTTGGAGAAGAAGAATAAGAAGAACAAGGAAGAGGAAGGGAGCAAGAGGAAGGTTTACAAGGAAGATGGCAAGAAAATGAAGAGGATCACTGATAAGCACTGTCGAAAAGCCGGTAATGGTAGTAGCAGAATCAAGGATTCGGGTTTGTCTCCTCCTCACAATAAGGAAGTTCACAGAAAATCAATCCATGTTTCCAGGACAGTTAGTCCAACGAAGTCTAAGAACAAAAAAGAAGTTACAGAAAGAGCATTATCTCCAAAGAAGAGACAGAGCCGATCTCTCACCAAGAAAATCGAACCCGAATCTGACACCGAGAACACGAGCCCAGTTTCTGTTCTTGATCTGGGTGATTTTTTGATCGAGCCCAGAACTCCCATATCAGGTTTGTTTTCTCAATTCTATGGTTTCACAGTATTTAATCTTTTGAAGTTATTACCAAGTTTCTGAAATTCTTAAATGTGTATGTTCATGACAGAGGAAGGTGTGAAGCCAAGAGGTTCCAATTCAAGGAGGAAACTTTCAGCAGAACTTCTAAAATCTGATGAGTGCCCATCTCAACACTTACCCCGTATTTCAATCTCTGAAGACAGGAAATCAAGAGGGACTAACAGGAACGATAGCGAATCAGAGAAGGCTATTTGTCATACTCAGGACAATGTAGAGCTGTGGGGAGGGATCTGCAAGTTAGCAGAAGAAAACTTGGTGGGTTCAAACTGGATTTCCAAAGAGATGTCAAAGTTGGAGGAGTTTGAAGAGATAGGGATCGAGTTTGGTCTACAAATAGTTGACCAACTTGTAAATGAGATCATTGATGAACTCTGCCGACTTCCATCAAGAATTTGTTCTGTAATGACTGAAGAGATCATGTAATAACTTTGTATAAACAAACTCTACAGAATTCCTTCTTTTTTGACTATTTAACTTTTTCCATCACTGTATTGAAGTTACATCCATGTAATGACCGAAGGAGAAGAACTGTATGAACTGTGTATATATCTACAGAGTTTCTTCTGCATTTCCATTTAAGATATAATGGAAAAAAAAAATACATTTAGAAAGAGACGATCACACAAAATGAGAATGATTCTCATTGATCTTGGTGGTAGATGAAGGTAATGAGATGGGCTCCTCCTTATTGAAGTGAACTAAAAAGCTCTGTGGAAATCCATGAAAGTATATCGTGGGTCGAGTGGACAGAGGAGTAAAACAGAGAGCATTTAATAACAAGAAAGAATAGGGAATTTCTCCACAGTATAAGAAGACAAAAAAAATGTACATTCCATGCCGTCCTGTGGCTCTCTATGTTCAATGGGTTTGTACTATGTAAGGTGTTCTGTCTCTCGTGCCTTTAAATTCAAACTTGATACTGTACCTTCCATTCAGATTGCTTCAGCATAACTACTGCTAGGAAACCAGGACCAACCTAATGCAAAACAGGGGTTGGGATGGGTTGGGTTGGGTTGGGTTGGGGACCAGAGTGTTACCACTCACCACCACAAGTCCACCAGTGCTACTGTGTGTTGCTTTGCCATAGGAACCCACTTATCACTGTAAAGTTCATGAAATGGAGCTCTCTATCTTTGTTCTCTCTCCTGTTTTATATGAATATGTGGTATTGAGGTTATTTTCTGTTAGCAGAATCCAATCCCCACTTTGATAGTTAAAACTATCTCTAAACTTTTTTTTTTTTGATGAATATTTCGACAACCATAATTCCTCAGTATTAGCATGATGTAGCATTGTAGTGTGGGAGCAAAATACTTGCAATAGCTTATCAAGAGTATCATGTCTAGTTATGGGCGAAAGAATCTTGCTGGTCTGATGCAAGAAATGCCAGGTGTGAATACAAATGAGAGCATAGGCGGGAACATATTTAATGCACACGAGTGTTGTGCGGTCTTTTCATACCCTCCTGTTTCTAGGCATTTCCTACGCCAGACCTATATGGTTATTTTTCCCTTTAGTTATATATGATGGGAACTATATGAAATCATCCAGAGAGGTAGGTTGGGCTTTTCTATTTTTGTTTTAGTCTCACTTTATTGCAACGTATGTGAACAAAGGTTATGTAGGGAATTTATAAGACTTAGAATTACAAGGAGTATATCAAAGGTTGCAAGGAGCAAAAGAGTAGGGGTTGATGTATGTTGTAGTCTGGAGACTCTGGACAGATTGTCAAGAGGTGATAGACTAGCTAGTGTAGAGGGATATAAGGAAATGACTGGCAAGTTTTTCACTTGGTGTATGATGGGTATAAACTTATAGAATGTTTTGTTAATGTTCGTATTGTGAAAAGATCCAAAGAAGACCTATATTGCCCAGAAGTGGGCGGTCAAGGCAATGGTGGATAAGCTTTCAATGTCCTTAAACTCTGATGTTGAATCTATTTTATTTTTATAGTAGTTATCTCTTCTCATAAAAAATAAACATCATAGGGCTATAATGTGGATCATAGAATATCAGTCTAGCAATGTTTGGAATCTATTAAAACTTGTCATGTAGAAGACCTTAGAGTTTAGATTGTCATAAGAGGTCATATGATAGAGGACTCCACAACCATCTCATTCGTTAAATTTCGATTAAAACCAATTGAGAAGTTGCTTATTAATGGGGTGATATGCAACTTGGATGATTTAAATAGAAAATTTGACTACTTTTGAACAATCAAATAGATGGGAAATAATGTGACTCATTTTGAATTATCAAGAGGCTTAATCAATATTAAACATTTTTCTTAACATCTTATATAATTTTATGTTGTAATCTTTACTTAGACCCATACATGTTATCCATGCTATCATCTAAACATGATTAAAATTTTGGAGGTTTACATGTATCATTCTAGACGTTTGAACAAATGGATTAAAATGCAAATGAAGTCAGTACAACATGAGAGTAAAATTTTATTGGATGAAAGTTGAAACCCATATAAGTGGTGGACCATATAATTGTGCAAGAGGGTACGCAAACAATTGTGCCCATGTGTACACTTGGGCCTTGGCTTGGCGGTTTACAGTGCTTAGCATGGTTTCAAGTATTGGCATTGTATCGGTCATATTGGTTTCAAGTATCGGCATTGTATCGGTTGAGATCGATCCCCAATCTCTGATCCGATCCAGATCGGTTATCTGTATTGTTTCAAAAAACCCAATAAGGGGTAAAATAGAATAATTCTCCGTCCGAATAATTCCAATCCATTACTTTTTCTAAAAAAGCAAGGCCAAAACTGATCGATACTCACCAATACTGTCCCCTAAATCCATGGTGCTTAGTGGACCTGCCTTAGGGATGGTCATTTGATCATCTCGTCTGAAGTGCATCGGTTGCACTTTACACCAATTTCTTTGCTTTCCAAGAAGTGTGGCCTTGGACATCTGTTGACTCCTCCATGGATTTGTACTTGGCCCCTTATGTGGGTCTACGTCTACTATATAATTGTTAATAGCCCCTTGAACTTGAATAAAAGAAATAAGGGGAATTTACTAGCACTTCTTTACACTTGGCCTATATTCACTAATACTATCTTACCTTCTACTCTTTTTTTTTTTTACTCCCTTGCTTTTTTGTTTTTACCACTCTTTCTCCCTTGCTCTTTTTAAATACCTAGATTACCCCTTCGTTTCACATTAACCTACTACTCATTTTTAAAATTGAATGGTTCAAATCATGGGTCTACCAATCCAAGAAAACAGCCAACGGGCTTGTCCTTCCATAATTACTTGCTTCAGTTCTATTGATCGTGTCGACAAAGAGGTTATGGGATTAGTGACAAATTTAACATAATAGAATCAGTTAATTGATTATCCACTAATAATGATTGGTTTCATGGAGGAGTGCATAGGTTGCTTTGGACAAACCTAAAGGATGTTGTTCCCTTACAGTCTTTTCCCTTGCAACATTGTTACCTTCTCCATTTTTATAGTGGCATGATGTCATTGTAAAAGTGTGATCTGCGGCCATCACAGGAAGCTTCTACAGACCAAGCATGAAAAAAAAAAAAAAAAAGGGGCATTATCGTTCATCTAATTTTCTGTTTTTCTTTATTATCTCAAATTTCCAATATTCAGGACAGTAAATTCTGTATTGTAACAAAATGCAAAAAAAGAGTTATTTTGCTGAACAATTTATACTTCATGTTCAATGGCAGTCCAATTAACTGATAAATTATTGGAAGCAACCCATATTATCAATCTGATACAGAAAAATTGGGGAAGAATGGTAGAAAATAGAAAATCTGATGGAAGAAAACAGAAAACCCATATCCAAGAAGAAGAGTAAGAGAGATATTACCTTTACAAGAGGCTAGTTGTCCAAGTTGTCTACGTTGTCTTTCCCAGAAGAATATTAGTAAACAAGAGTTAGTGGAACCCCAATAAACAGTAGGTAAAAACAGAATCCCAAACCCCATTAACACACACACATACACATACACACACACAGAAGAGAGAGAGAGAGAGAGAGAGAGAGAGAGAGAGAGAGAGAGAGAACCTTGAGTTGTCTTCCCCGCCTTGCAGAGAATGAAATTTGCAACGAGGAGATGCCTTCTTCTCAACCAAGAAGGGATCCAAGCTTCTGATTTTTATTTTATTATTTATTTATTTTTACCCCCCTTGTTTTGCTAAAGTAAGTGGTTTGGTTCAAATCTTGAACCAGTCAATTTAAAAAAGGTATAATAAATCACAGATGAAAAGAAGGGGTAATCTGAGTATTTAAAAAGAGCATGAAAGAAAGAGATGTAAACATAAAAAAATAGGGGAGTATAAAAAAAAAAAAAAAAAAAAAAAAGTAGAGGAGTTTTAATAAATATAGGCCAAGTGTAGGGGAGTGATAATAAATTTTTCAAGAAATAAATAAATAAAATAAACTGTCCATATAAAAGAAAAGTATCGCAAAAGATCCCTAAACAAGGGTATTTGCTTAGGAACCTTGATAAACTAATCCCCTCCATCAGAATTTGATCTTTTTGGCTCCATTTAGTTGCAAGAAAGATACAACTATTTTTTTTTAGGAAGTAAAATATATTTTATAGAAAGTCTTTTTTGTGCCAGGTTGCAAGGGAAATACAAATATTTCTTCAAAGTAATATATGTTTTAGGGAAAAAAAATACATGTTGCAAGTGTACTTGCCTCTTAGAGTCATTCTCCCCTCTTCTCATTAAATGTATAACCAACCCTTAGGCAGGTACTCCATTGAGCATTACAAATCGCCAAGGCCTATATATGCTTAGCTTTCCATGTCAATATAAGTAGGTAGCATGTAGATCCCTTCGGGCCTCTCCTTTATATTTAAAAACATATCTAAATATTTCTCTTTACTTATTTTTCTTTCATTTCCCCTTCCCAACTTCTCCTGTAGTGAAACAGAGCCTAGACAACCATAGATGGGTCAGATATATTTGCCTCTAGCCTTGATGACATAGATCAGGTTTATGTATGAAAACAATGTTCTTAGTCCGTGAATTTAAAATCTTTTATATGAAGAAAGAGAAAATCGATTCTAAATCCATGGTACGTGAACCTGAACCGCTCTCCTAGCCTTGTGCAGCTGTTGTGTACCATTAGGTGCTCCTACAACCATGGCCCCATTATATAATATCATCCGTTCAATACCCAGTGGAGAATGCAACTGTCATGAGCTGTCAACGAGCAAAAATTAATTTGGTACCTAGTGCTTGCTGAGAGGGCTTTAACGATTATAAACATAAAATAGGGGTATCGTCCCGTATCACTCAGATGTCGACCGATTAGATAGATTTGAATCCAAATCCAAATTGAAGTTTGACAATTCAATAAAACCAGGCAGAGCATACTAACCCCACATCCCACCTTCTGCCAGGGTTAGCCCACCGCTTTGGCCTTTTCCTACCGCTTTGAAGGAAGAATCAAGTCTGGGTCCCCTCTGATCTCCATTAGCTGATACTGGTAAGAGCAAAAAACACAGTGCGTCCCACCAGCCCATTATGAAGAGAGAGAGAGAGAAAAGAAGTCAACCTTCAGAATAAGATACATCAATTCTTTTTTTAGGTAAATAAGATATATATCATTAAAATTTCAAGCCCTTTGAAGATTGAAATGGGTATTTTTCTGGTTACATTATACTTGAGATTTAACATGTAGTGTCCCTTTCAAGTATTGCAATATCCACAAAACCTCCCACTAGGCCACTACCCAAATATTGAGGCCAAGCCATAGTCATAAACCTTCCACTAAATCTCCCTGGAAAGTATTGATATTACACCCTCTTGGGATGATTCTCCAGAGAAACTACACATCGGCTATTCTTATTTTTCCACAACCTAGAAATCCACAAGGAGAAAAGATGCATGATAGGCACATTTCATAATTACGAATGAATAGATAGATATATTAAATAGCTATAAACAATAGTTGATGAAGATGTTTATGCTTTATACAAACCCTTCTCATCTGGTTACGAGCTCTTCATCCATCTCCTACACCTTCTTTGGTCTTCTCAGGATAAAGACCTCTTCCTTGAGTTTCTCCCAACCTAAAAATATAAACCCACAAAAGAATTCCCCCTTCCCCCTTCACCCACACACACCCCCCCCCCTCCCCCCAACAACACAACAAAAAGAATTTCACTTTTCTTTCTTCTACTACATCAAGTTCCAATTAAAACCCTTTCTTCAATCCTATAGCTAGATTACCTGTTTAAATTTAGGAGCAGGACTCCTTTCCTTCCTGCTATTCTTCCTTCTTCTTCTTCTTCTTCTTCAAGTTTCTCCCTTTGGGCTTTTTTTCCCCTAACTAGTAACGAATATTAATAAAGATTCCAAAAAACAAGACAAGATTTTAAGAAAAAAGGGCGGAAGGAACTTAGGTAGCTCGAGCCATTCAATAAGCCACCATCTGCTCCTGATCCATGTACAATTGCTCCACCCATGGCATCTCAGAACCCCCACTGTTGAGATGATACTGGTTCTGTTGCTGCTCACCCACAGGCTGGTGGGGATCCTTCACCAAAGGCTCCACCCATGACAAGTCTGGTTCATCAACTGTGGAGCATGCTGCTGAAACCATAGCTGTACCATTATTGTTGCTACTGTTTCTGAACCCAAATGATGCTGATTTTCTCAGCTTGTTAAGCTCCTCTCCTTGAATACCCCAGTCCACCTTCCCATCTGGTGAACCCCATTCAGAAAAAGTTGAAGACATTGGACTTGCAGGAGTAATTAGTCCTGCCGGACGAGTGACGGGACTCCGATTGTTGAAACTGTGACTCCGCTTTGCGAAGGCAGCAGACCTCGAATTCATAACAGCTGCTGCTGTTGCGGATGAATCAAGCCCAAATGACGACGATGATGACCTCACCGGAGAGGACAAGTTGGAGGGATAGCTGGACCGGAGCTGCTGGTTCATGTTCTGGCGCATCTGGAATCCAGATGGAGATTGCAACTGGGGAGAACCGGGACCATTCAGTGACAAACCCTGTAATTGAGACAACATTGCAGGATCGAGAGATCCAAACACATCTTCAAGATTAGTAGGCTTAAGACCACCAAGCCGACTGTAGTCTGGGTTTCGACCACCAGATGATTTAGCCAAGGCTGCGGCAGTGGCCAAGGCATTGGTCCAGCTGGACTGAGAAGAGAGGGTAGAGATATCATCCATCAACTGCGGCTGCTGGTGGGAATGGTGCCCCTCTAACCGAAGCAATTCAAGTTCCAAATCCAAATCTCTGGCACTCAAAGTGGATTTCAACCTGCTCCCAGGGAGCTGCAAGGTCGGTGGCACTAGATTAGGCTGGTTCTGCCACAGTGCACCACCCATGGGAGAGGAACAAGCTGCGGAAGGTGACATTGGTGGTGTAGAAGTAGGATGCATCAGGACAGAAGGGGAGCCAAGAGCCCGAGGGCTCATCGACCCCATGTCCATCGAAGAGATGCCGGCACCAGAGGATCGGGGTGATGGCACTGCTGACCCAGTCGAAGCGTACAAGGGGCGTAGCTCTTCAGGCTTGTGAGCAAAGAAGCAGACCCTTCGGGTGCATGCAGTTTCATCCTTGCAAAGCCTGGTTCGATACTGTGCTGGGTGAAGCCAGCATTCAAACACACCATGAGCATATTCACAGGCATCCCCTTGCCGGCACGACCCCTTGCGGAACTCTGGGCAAGGAACACAGCTGTAGTGATACTTCCTTGGGTCACGGCGCCTTGCGTTCTCCCCTGGATGAACAAATGGGCACTCGGTCCAGTCGTGAGAGTAAGCCCTTGAGCAAGGCTTCACCTTGAAGGTGTACATCCTGAACTCATCAGTTCCATAGATCCCATTCTTTATGTCTGGGAGGGATAAGTCAATTGGGTACTCTTTCTTCTCGGTTTGATCTTTTTGAGTTTGGGGAGTCTGCAACAGTTGTTGCAGTTCATCCTTCTGCTTATCAGTTTCATCACAAGAAACCGATCCATCCTCAACACAACCAAAGCCTTTCAACATCATCTCCAGTGCTTTCCTCCTTGAATTGTAGGAGGACAACTTCAGAGCCGGAGGGATCAGATCACAGGGTCGGTTCCCGTTAGCATCAAGGGAATTGACATCAGCAGACGCATCAAGCAAACGCTTGACAACTTCAGGCGAAGAAGCAGAACCACCCGCAACAGCGCAGTGAAGGGCAGCAACACCGTCATTACCACCAGCCTTGTTGACATCCACAAGGCCTGTTTCAAGGATGTAAGCCAACACCTCAATACTTCCAAACATGGCAGCGATCATGAGAGGGGTTCTCTCTTCAAAACCCATTTTCTTTGATCCTATCAGCCTCCCGTACCAGAAACTGGTCTCATCAACGTGAGAACCATCTTCTTCCACAGCACGTCTGAAGCTGATCAGATCATCTGAGGCCGCCGCTTCAAGCAAAATTGAAATCGAATGGCCATAGAATAAACCACCCTTTTGCCCCTGAAATTCTTCTCCGTCCATGACAAACTAGGCCGCTTTCCTCTTAGAACCACCAAATATAAAAAACGTCCGGCTCTTAACCGTTCCTCTCTATACTCCCCCTCTGTAACAATTACAGGACCAAAAGTTTAGATCAACAAACTCGATTCACCTAAATCTATCAAATATACCCCCAAAGAAAGAAGGAATTCGCAAGCAACAGTTGGATGAATAATATCACCATTTTCCATTCTAAAAAGACAGAATACCACCGACCCATTTCGAAATACTACTAATATCAACCAGAAATGAAGAATCAGTCCACGGTTTGTTCGGAAACCCTTCTAGAAACTATGATACTATACACGAAACCGTCAATCATGGAATTGGAAAAAAAAATGAAATCTTTTAACATCATTCAACAAAATCTGCCATAGATTTAAACCAATACGGAAAAGAAAATTCCAAATTCTCTGAAAGAGATCAATCTTAGGCTCTTTATATTCATAATTATGGTAATCTCTGCAGGTAACGACTGAAGAAACGGCAAATGAAGAAGATCAGCAACATACCTTGATGAAGAGACTTGAGATTTGGTGGAGGACTTCGATCCGCTTTCACAATGAAGTTTCTTCGCTCTCAACCCTTATTTCAAGAACCAGAGAAGAGGTAAGAAGAAGAGAGGAAAGCGAGACCCCTCTTCTTCTCTCTTTCTCTTAAGAAGTCGGGTCAAAAAGGCGAACGAAGCTGCCTCTCCTCTCCACTCCACTCCCACTCTCTCCTCTCTTTTTTTGTTTTTAATTACTTTTTCCCTCTAAATGAAACTCAAATTAAATCCAAATTCAACCTAAATACAAAGTGGACCCTACCTTGTATCGTAATATCTAACCGCCTCTCTCGACCATGAACGACACGTGTTGATGATTTTGACTATGATGACCGGGAAAATATTCCGAGCCGTCACGTCACGCTATGTGCGTTTTATTCGAGGAGTGACGTGGCAGTGCTATCATCGTCAGCATTCCACTATATAATTTAAATAAAATATATAATATCCCGGAATCCGTCACGTCCAACTAAGGAAATTGGAGTAATTTTCTTTTCTTTTCGTGGGGGTTGGGGTGGGAATATAAAAAATGGTGAGGGATTGTTATCCGCCCCTACCCTCTATGATCGAACACAGTAGGACGTGAAAATACCTATTTACGAAGAATAATTGAGTCTTTTCACATTCATTTGAAGACCACCTGAATTGGTCAAAATGAATACGCGTAAGGGAAAAGAAAATAGAGAATTTAATCAAATGGATAGAATCATAGAATAATGTGTGGGGTTAGATGATATATACCTTCTGAATAGGACATCAGATTGGAATCTTTTTAATTTAATATTGGTGAACTAGGTAAGACTTCTGTCTACCAAAAAAAACTAGGTAAGACTTTATTAATAAACTATATGATCTATCTACAATCGTCCCTGTTAAGATAACTGCTAATCTCTTGTGCGGTTGATTTAATTGATTTTTTAAGTACCCATAGAAAATATTTATCATAACCTTAATGGAGAAGAGATGTGTTTAGTAATTTTAATTAAAAAATCTGACCTAGTTCACTTCCTCTTCCATATGGGGTGGCGATATCTAATCTATTCACCCAAAATTTAGGTATAGATTTAGACAACATTTTGCACCCAAATTGCTGGTTTGATCTTTGACCAAATAATTTTAGATTTTTTTTTTCCCTCTTAGTATAGAAGGCAACATAGGTAAGTTTTTTGCCACGTGGTAATATATTTTGAATTTTGGGCACATGTAGGTTCGACTATCCCTATTGATTTGTAAAATTCTAATACAAATAGATCTTAGATGGGAAATATCATTGCAATGCTTGGTTAAAAAATAAAGGTTTATGTCACTATAGCTTGTGAAGTATAATGTTTCACTATTTACCACATAAAAATGCATAGGTTAATTCATATGACAGAGGACCTCGTAAGCATTTCATTGGTACAATTTCGACTTAAAATGAGTAGAAGCTAAGATTACAAAAAATGTAATTTTGTATATTTTATTCATATCCATTTTGATCACAATTTGGTTTTTAATTTTAATTTTTATTTGTTTATTTATTTTGTATAAATTTGGTAATTTTACTATGCACCTATCCTAGCTTATTTTGGACCAAAATTTGGCCATTGAGATGTACGAGGGGTCTTCTATCATATGGATTAATTTGTATCCTACTGCCAAGTGACAAATAGTGAAACATTATAATCCACTGGGCATAATGACGCCTAGATAAACCCAAAATTAAAATAAATATGAAAAGGAGCAACATGGTTCAATGTTTTAACACAAGATGGGTCATATGATTTCCTTGGATGGTAAGATTGACATTTGGTCAATGAAGATGACGATCTACCAAACCAAGAATTGTCGACATTAACCCTCGACATTAACCCTCAATATAACTAAGTTACAATTACCTACCTTGGTAAAACAAGCATGCTTGTTAATATGAAAAAGCTACACTACATGGACAATTGGGTATGTCCAATTGAATGTTGGATAAGTTGTAGGCCTAATGGGTTAGAGACATGTTGAATATCAATCTCAAATTTATTTAAATACCTTATTATACATGTCAATATGTTCTCTGCATTCTTATATCCTTCATGCACCATTGCATAGCACTAATTCTAGATTTTCAAAACTTTATTTTGTCACTTGACAAACTCCATTCATCATGAAACTTGATATTTAGTTTGAAACTTTGATCTCTAGTCATCTACAAAATTTGAACACTATTCGATTTACCACATGGTAAATATTTGGGCTATCTGGATAAGTACCATTAGAAAACCATTGCCTTATGAGTTTTCTTAAATATTTTTGTCCATAACTTGTTAAAAAGATAAAGGGGGAAAAGATTAAAGAAGCATAAAAAAAAAAAGTAAGAACACAACAAGAAAAGGGGGGCAGTACCCACACGTAAGCAGAGGATATAGTAGCGATAATTTTAAAACATCACTCAATGTACCATTCACTTGCAGTAATATATAATCTGCTTTAGCTATCATCATCAGTAAATTAACTTTCGACTGCTTTCAAGGCTTTACAACTTTGAATATATATTTTTTCTTTTTTGGTAAAAACAGATTTGATTTTTTTTTTTTCTCTTATATGGTAAAAACAGATTTGGATGTTATTAGTATTTCATGTGACTCCTTGATGGCAACAACATAGACGATATAGGGTAAATAACAAAATTGATCATAATTTCCTTCTTTCCTTTAGATTTTCGGTCTTAGTTAAATCTCTATTAGATGGGCCCTGATCCTCTCTTATCATTAAAAACAGAGCAAGTTATGTCAAAGGAACAGATCCAAGGCCCCAACCTATCCATCAGATTTTTGTGTTCATTGTATGGTATGTATATATTGACAGGTCCTTCATAAGAAAAAAAAAAAATTGTTGATAGGATATAATTTCATCATATTGTCTTAATTTTTTTTTGAGTAATTTACAGCGCCACCCCCTGGAGAATGCTAGTATTGTAGGAATACCCTCTCTCTTTCACCAAATTATGCTCAGACCCCCTGTCGTCATTCTTTGTTACAGAATATGCCTCAATTGCTGATGTCAGTAGTTTCTTTTTTTCCTAAATACCATATTACCCTTCAAAATATTGAAGTACCGATATTACCCTCACTTACACACACTCTTTAACTCCAAATCTCCTGAAATGCTGACATCAGCCCCCACAGATCTCCATCAAAACTTCTCCCAACCGTACGACCTAAGATGAACAGTTCTCGCCGGCTGACGACGCTGTGATAATGGCGAGTTTCCCATCTCCAGGTACTCTTTCTTCATCACATTTCTCATTTTCTCTTTTGTAACCCTAGTTGCGAGTTCGGACTCTCTTTTTCATTGAAAAGATTCGGCAAGGATCGAAACTTTCATCGGAGGTTGCTCTGTTCAGAGATGCCAAGGTCGCTGACGGTGGTTCTTGGGTTAAAATCACTCATCCTTCGGTTTCCAGCACTGGGCGGCTCGCATTTAGAGTGCCTTTCGTTATCTTATTTAAATGTTAACTTAATATACTGCGGGCCATCACTTAGCCAAACAAGACAGATCTCATCGTTCTGAAAGCGCTTGTCTACAAAAGTAATTGCATTTTTTTCTAGTTAGAATCTCTCCGGATTGATGGGTCGATTCAGGTGCAGATACAGTACTTTATGCCCCTCCATTACATCCATAGCGTGACCGGTAAGGGATTGGGAGGTGTTACTAAAGAAATAATGATGATGCAGAGACCGCTTTCATTACTTATTCCATACTTTAGAAATGTTTCATTCAAGCATGTCCTCGATCGCTTCGTTCCGTATCAATAATTATCCCCTTGGATTTCACCCAAGAAACGATCTTCCCTTCAGTCATGGTGGAGCTCAGTGCCGGCATGAAAATCTCTCGAATCTATGCCTGAATCAGAATCCGATTTGAAGGGTTGTTTGAGAGGGTCGTGGGAGCTAATGGCCTAAAGATATACCCAGTGAGGGATTTGCGTTCAAATCCACTGTGCAAATTGGTATTCTATTATTCTGCTAGCTATAAAAGAATTGGATGAGGATGGCCGGGGTTGAAGTTGAACTCAATTGTCACGACGATCTACTTTTTTTTTTTTTTAATTGCAATTGCTGGCTCTACTACTAGAAATGTGAAATTTGAGTTCCACTGAAGAGTTCTACTAAAACAAAATTGAGTTCAAAATCCAATTCATCTCAAAATTAACATGAAGCATGAAACATGGAAGTTACCCTCAATTTTATTTCATCTAGGTTGGGGTTTTTGTCTGATGATCAGAAAAGAGGGCAACCGCAGAACCGCTTCCTCCATCTCAATTGGGTCCGATAGCAGTATAGGATCTTGAAGAACTGGCTTTGTGTCATCCTTAGCTGGTCTGAATGGAGGCTTTTGTACTCTACTGAAACTCCTGACTTCTCCTTTTGCGCTCAATTTGATCAAAATTTCTGAAGCTTTCATTGATTCGCCACTGAATCGGAACTTCCACTTTGTCACAACGATCTACCTTCGTGAAGAGCAGCAGTAGTGGTAGCCACGACGATGGTGATGGTCTTGCAGAAACAACACCAAAAACTCCCATTTCTTAATACCCAGAAGAAGAAAAACCAAGATGGAATTTAATCTTCTGTACTCATGAAGAGCTGTGTCTGATAAGAAAATCCGATACCTTTGGGACCAAATCGCATTTCATTAAGGCAAGGTAAGAAGGGAAATGACGAGGGTTGAGATTTTCCCATGGCAATCCAATTGCTGTTGTTTCTAGTGTGTTGTACTAGAGGAATTCACGGCGCCTCTGCCTCTACCGACTCCTGAGACGATGAGTAAATATTCCATTTTAAATTTATATATTCCTGTAATTAGTTTCGTTTATTTGTTTTAGTTAAAAGGGTAAAAATGTCATTTTAAATTTTTACTTAACGAAGACTGCCGGCAAGGGGTCTGAGCATAATTTGGTGAAAGAGAGGGGGTGTTCCTATAATACTGGCATTCTTCAAGGGGTGGCGTTGTAAATTACGCTTTTTTTTTTAGAGAAGTGTTTTCTATGAAGGAGTATGGTTTTTACGCGTGTGCAAGGGCAAATGGGAGCACACGAGGAAATATTCACAGAAGAGTCATTTTCTATTTTATGGGCATGAGTTAATCATGTCGCAGCCCATGTGTTTGACCACAAGTTATTTATGGATGATGAGATTCCATTGATACAGAGCCAATTCCAATAGACTTATTGAACGTTCCCATTGACGTGTATCTAGCAGGAAT
>NW_024869237.1:0-29491 GCF_013358625.1 Macadamia integrifolia | reverse complement strand
TTTTTCCTACTTAAACCTTTTTTCATCTTCCTTTGAAAGTACCAAATCTCTATTTCAAGTTGTAAGATTCTTTAATTTCTTGTTGACCAAAAAAAAAATAGTTATAAGATTCTATTTTGAGGGTTTGGATCGATTGATCAATTTTTTGGATATTTCCATTTATTTTTTGCGCCAAGTTCAACTCCTAATGAGTTTCTGTCAATTTCTAAGGGCCCCAGGTTCAACTCCTAATGACTTAATTCTACGCACGTAGAAGATCCCTCATTCAACATCAAATAAAAGTTGTGCGATTCTCTCGTGTACATGCATGCGTATGTGGTCCAACTGACGATTCTCTCTGTCTCTCTCTCTAAATTTAGTGAAAGTGGAAGTGAAACCCCACCATACCCAATCGCCACTTTCATTCAATTTGATCAAATCAGCAAAAGCATGTAATAAAGGATCATAGGACACGAGGTTCCCTTTCAGTGTGATGCTATCCTCACAAATTAAGTGGGTTTGTGCAATCACTTTGGGACATTACAACAACTGAAATATCACTTTAATCCTTAAAAGAAACTTTGATAGAATAATCATACGACTATGATGTTGATGTATGGGACGACATGCTAAATAATTAAAAAATATTATTTATATAAGTTGAGGTAGTAGAGATAGGAATGTCGATCGAGATAGATGTTTGTAAAACTAAAAAAGATAAAGTAAGAAATGATCATACTAGAGTTGATTTAGAAGTTATCCTGATTCATGATAAGCTTTGAAAAAGTTGTTCAAGGTGGTATGACCATATTCGATGAAAGGCTTAGGATGCATAGTAAGGAGGGATAATCCAATTCAAATTGAAGGAATTCAAAAAACTAGAGGTATGCCTAAAACGACCATAAAAATAGTGAGGAAAGATACGCATGATTTAGGTCTTGTCTCATGTATGATCTCAAATAGAGCTGATTAGCAGGCAATGATCCATGTAATCAAACCCAGTTCTAAGTGGGATTTTATTGAATTGTGTTGTTATATTCCTTTTTTCATTATTGTTATAATATTTTGTCTTTGCATGAATCCTTATAGTCGACCTAATTTAGTTGGTATAAAGCTTAGTCGTTGTTTATTGTTGTTCTCATGTCCATGCCTTCTGGGATCTAGATCCTTTATAATTCTTGACAATTGCAATTAGTTGCAATTCCCCCTTAATCTATCGACACATGTCCATGCTGATGTGGACGGCCAAGATTAAGAGGGAGAAAAAAGAGGCAATCTGGATCTGGATCCTCTCCTAAACCCAATTCGATTCCCATCTATTTTAAAAAACTGGACTGCCCTAAAACCCAAACCATGCTCTCTCTCTCTCTCTCTCTCTCTCTCTCTCTAGATTTAAAACTCTGTTTTGATCCTTCATCGTTTGTCTTCTATTTCACCAATTGTTTGTGGAGCTCTTTATTGAAATATAGTTTTTGATATAGTACTTTGTCATTGAACCCAAGGGGGTAGCACAGTTGATGAACAACGAACTTGGTACAAGCTATAAACTCGGACGTCCTAAGTTTGACTCCCACTAGGCACACGGAGGTGTTTATTGCTCTTCACTACTTTCAATGAAAGTTGAATGGTTCTTATTCAACCTTAGTATGACCCGATCCATATGGTTGTGGGGTCAGTATGGATCTGCTTTCTGTTTCTTGAAAGCTCGTATTTGTCTTTTTTCTTTTCTTTCCTTTTGGGGGCCTTGAGGTTATTGCATTTTTGTTGTTTCTCTTCTTTCCTTTGCATTGATGGAGGAGTTGGACCATATTTAGATTTCTTTGTTTGTTTGAAGGAGCTATTGTTAAAAATTTTGGCTTGAATTTTTTGATTTACTGCCCAAGATCTGGGGAAGGTTTGAGATTTACAAGCAGAAAAAGAATAACGCTTAAGAGAGTCAGAACTGAATAAAGTCGTATTGGTGATTAGGTCAACTCAAAATGGCTACACAAACACTTATGAGAATTGGGTTGGGTTTAGGAGAGGATCCAGATCCAAATTGCCTATTTCTTCTCTCTCTTAATCTTGCCCATTTCTTCTCTCTCTTAATCTTGCCCATTAACATCAGTATGGATATGTTTCAGCAGATTTAGGGGAAATTGCAAATAATCGCACTTGTCAAGAATTATAGAGGATCCCGATCATCTCAACCCATATGCTCTCATCCAGTCTCAACACCTAATAAGTGAGCATATGGAATAACACAAAATAAATTAATTTTCTTAAGAACATTGCCCGACGGTATCCTTTACGCCCTTTCACATGGGGCAGTGAAATGACAACCTCATTTCTCCCATTGGATCTCTTCCCCAAATTTTAAGGGCAAGATTTCATTGCCTAGTCCTGTGGCTTTGCATCGATGCGAGGGTCAATAAGAGCATATGTAGGAGCATGAGATTTTTATTTCATGGGGATGGATGGTAATTTCATGCACTCCAGTGTTTGGACATAGGGGTCACTCAGGCAAGTTTCCTTTTTCCCAAACTTTTCATTAAATTTTTTCAAATAATTTATAAAATATGAGTTAAATGGGACGTATATATTAAATACAAAAAAAAAAAAAAAAATTTCCTTTATGAATTAAACGCGATATATATGTGACTGCTAAAGCTTACGACATTTTATGAATTCTATTTAACAATTCAGATTTCATTAAATAATTTATAAAATCCGGACCAAGCAAATAAATTGAAAAAGTTGAATATACATTAATTGGAGTGCATTTAATTAAATTTAAATCTGAATTTTGATACGAGGTTAATCCATTAGATGTACAACTAATCCAACAATCAATAGGAGGTTTTGTAAATACTATTCATTGATACCATTCGCAAACCATTCAAACGGCATGATACGACAGTTACTATTTTAGTTAGATTTGTAATACCTATTATCCTTTTGCGTAAATTTGTTGAAGGAAAAACAATGTGGGTAGTTTTATAAATATAGATCCATAAGTGGTAATCATGTTATTTTCCTTTGCCTCTTTCTTCATTTTTGTGGAGAGTACAAAGGTATACCATTAACCCACGGTGCACAAAAAACCTTTCTCCTTTATTTATGAATTTGACACCTCGGCACTACTCTAATAGTATGTAGTACATCTTTTGACGAGGAAGAAAAACATAAATAATGATTCTATTTTGTGATCTATGCTCAAGCACTAGCATTCAAAATTTTTTTTTTTAAATCTTGATCTTAAACAAAAATAGAAATAGAAATAGAAATATTGTTTCTATTTTGTGATCTATGCTCAAGCACTAGCATTCAAAATTTTTTTTTCAAACAGTGACAAGCCCTGGGTTTAGCCCGGGTTCTCTCCCCAAAACCATGGCTGCAAGGAGAAGGCGCCCAGGGACTTATATGATCGCGGTGTTGGACTAGCACTTCCGATGTGGGACTAAGATCGTTAGTACCCGCCAGACACGCATCGGAGACACATCCACACGCACCGCCCGGCTCTGATACCAGGTTTTCAAATAGTGACAAGCCCTGGGTTTAGCCCGGGTTCTCTCCCCAAAACCATGGTTGCAAGGAGAAGGCGCCCAGGGACTTATATGATCGCGGTGTTGGACTAGCACTTCCGATGTGGGACAACATCTTAGGTTTCTTGAAGCTCAATTACACAGCCCCCAACAGGCTCCACCTCAAGTTGCACCATCCAGTCGACAGCAACCTTTACCATTGACAGTTCCTAGTCTGCCTCCTCAAGATCCATTTGCCCTGTACACTATTCCGGCTCCTCCGGCAGTTGCTTCTCCCAAATCCTTCCCACTTGAAGAACTCAAGGCATTACAGCGTCAGCAACGTAATCTAAAACCCAGGCAACAACCTAAACCAGTCCCCGTGGATAAACCCTCTCCTCCACAGTTTCAGCCATATCCTATGACTGTAACATACCCTGCACCTGCACCACCTATTTCTACATATCCATCACCTTCACCTTCACCTTCCCCTCCTCGAACCATAGGTACTATTCTCTCCACCACCGCCTGGCTCTGATACCAACTCAGGCGCCAGCACACCCACATAACAGCTGTTAGCAGGGGAAGGTAAAGCCCAGCTAATATAGTCGCGGTGATGAGCCCCGCTGAGCGATGTGGGATTACGCATCCGCCGATCAGGACCCCCGGGGTTCAAGTTCTCAGAGATAGATCAACCCGAGCCGTTACAGGGTAAAAGACGGCCACTCCTTGGCCTGAAGACCCATCGCTCAAAGGGTTCTTTCTCTGTCACCAGAAAACCAAAACCACGAAGTAACCTGCAATAGGGCGTGGCCTAGAACATCCTTTTAACTAGCAGAGGTTCAAACCAAGTAGAGTTGGCCCGCCAGAGAAGAGATTGTTAGAACCCACTGTGTCTCTCTGGGCATGTCAAGCTTTCTATGTGAATAAAAGAACAGAACAAATCCGTGGAAAAATGAGAATGGTGATTAATTATCGGCCCCTTAACTTCTTTTTGGCTGATGATAAGTTCCTCTCCCAACTCGCCCGACGCTATTACTTCAGTTAGCCTCTGCAACTATCTTCTCCAGGTGTAAGTTATATGGAGGATCAGTGATCTGGAGGATCAGTGATCTGGAGGATAGCCGGAGGTCTATGGAAGAGGATAGTAGTGTAGTGCATCAGGGCGTCAGGGGAATCAGACGGTGGGAGAAGGGAGGTAAAAAGAGTGAACCATGTTTCCATGGGAGCAAAGAGCTGCAAAAACTGGAGGATAGGGCGGTTAGGACGGTGTGGATTAACTGGTGTACACCAACGCATTCACATGGACTGGATGGCTTGAAGGGGAAAACTTATGGCTATGGTGTAGGCTGTACAAGCAAAAACGAATCAACAATTTTCTCTCTCCTAAGTTTTATGAATCTAACTGCCTTTACCAAAGAAAAAATCTAATCACTTTAGCTTTGAGGTGAGAAGGAAAAGGCTCGGCGCATGCCAGCATTGTGCCTGACTCTCGTTTTTTTCTTTTTTGGCAGAAAAATCCTCCTGTCCTCATTTCATTCTCTCATTAGTTGAACTGTTAACGAGGTGTCCAAGCTCCTTTCAGATGAAAAATATGAATAAAATATGGAAGGAAGAATTCTATCATCTGCATTCTCTATGTCAAGACAGTTTCTTGTTTTCAACATGCAAGGATGTTAGTTGAAACCCCCTCTAAAATAGGAGGCTTTGGACGGGAAGAACACTAGATGGGCAGCATTTTATTTAAGGACCTAATTAATTATTATGTCTGCACCGGTGCACAAAACCTTTAGCTAATATTTAATAGTTAATAAGTGTTAAGTTTATCTTGAATTCTTGAACCGTTTTGAATATTGATCCGATCCAACATAATTTTGTGGCGACTCAAATGAGAAGTTTTCTGAGATCTGTGATGGAAGTAGAGGGGTTGGGTCGATAGGCCCAAGCTCAGAGCCCATCACTGATCTCGTATGGGGGTGCGGGGGCTATGGTTCGATGGGATTAACTGCAACCCGATGGGTCGACCAGTGACTTGGAGTATATATAATGTACTATTGCTTGTTGAGAAAACCATTGTATTTTTTGGGTTTTTTTAAGCTAAGGTTTTAAGGCGAGTTTTCTCACCGCTGCTTGGGTGTATTCTCTCTTCTGCATAGTGAAACATCTTCTTCTTCGCCCAAGGACGTAGCACACCACTCTAGTGTGTGAACCTCGTTAAATCTCTGTATCGTGCGGATCTATTGTCTCTTTATTTTTCGTGTTTCTTGGTCTTTGATCTAACAATAAGCTTTCAATTGATTTCACAATTCATGCAATTATCAATTGGAAATTTTACATTTTTTTTTTGTTTTTTTTGTTTTAATTTCACATTGCTTTTGGGGTTTGTAGAAAATTTGTGAGGGGCGAAAGACCTTTTTGTTGTCCAAGATAAGAAACCATTTAATTAAATAAGGTAAATGTTTCCATAATTTCAGGAGAGATAGAATAAAGAATGATCGCATTAGAAGCAATTTGAGAGTCGTATCAATCCAAGACAAGCTTCGTGAGAATCGATTTAGGTGGTTTAGTCATGTTCAACGAAGACCTTTGGATACCCTAGTAAAGAAGAGTGGCCAGATTAATTGGGTTAGAATAAAAAGAAGTAGGGGTAAACCTAGACTGACTATTGACGAAGTGGTAAGAAAAGATATCCAATTGATAAGACTCAATTCTAATATAATCACGAATATATAGAGTTTTATAGAGGACAATGACCCATGTAGTTGATCCCTTGTAGTTGATGTTCCTGTGATGCTTCTATGACTGCTGTTTTCCCTTCTTTTCTTATCTTAGCTTATTTCATTTATGTAATATTTTTATATTTTTATATCTATATCAAATCTGCGTAGTCAAATTATATTTAATTCGGATAAGATTATAATTATTATTATTATTGCTTCCACTATTATCAGACATGGCGCTTTGATTCAAAGTTTTAATGATGTTTTTTTTTGGTAAGGAAGTTTTAATGATGTTACCAAAAGGTCTAAACTATCCCGGATCTGGACCATCAGAAACGACTTCTAGATGTGGCAATCCTTCAAAAGTCGCCAAAAAGGTATCAAAAAGATCTTATGACCACTTTTCTTTTTTGCGAGTTGAACATAAAGCTTGTGGCCCAGTCACCGCCTTCTTTTAAGTCAAAATTTTGAGTCGTAGAACTGAATTCCAACAGTCTCATGAGTCATGGTCTAGTCAGCTTTCATTATCTTATCTTTTTTATTTTTATTGGTAAGGTCCTTTTCATTATTTTAAATTGCTTGTTTCTTCTCTAAAAGAAAGGAAAAGAAAAGAAGAAAAAAAAAAAAAAAGGGCTTGTTCCTTCCACTTGCTTGTGGGTGGCGTAATTGCATGAGCACCTTCTCTTTATGATTTTGTAAATATTTTATTAAGATTTTATTTTGACCCCAACGATTATTAGGTAGTAAGAAATTTACCTGGATAGCTGAAAAAATTTTGTCTAATAAGAGTTTCACAAGACGCCATCATGAGTCACCAATATAGTATAAAATATAGACGTGTATATATGGGTGCATGTATATATGGATTTAATCCTTGTTAGTAAAAGTTTTGTTAACCTGAAAATACTTGAGGTTTTCTCTTACTGTCCTATTTTCTAGTCGGTCCACAAAAATTCCTGCTAAATGGGAAGATTTAAAGAGAAAATAAAATTTGAAGAGAAGGTTCTCTTCGAAGCATTTGAGGTTACGCTACCACCACTCTCTCTCTCTCTCACCAAAATGAAATGGTGTCTCTCTCTCTCTCTTTGTTTATAAAACTGTTCTATTGCACCTTATTAGTGGTCCCCTTATGTCATTTTCTCAATGAACTCTTCTCATAAGTTTTGCTGAAATTTAATTGATGAAAAGGACAAATAAGATGTTAGGTCACAACTTCAACATTTGACCTAAGTAGCTAAATGGTAACATCAATACACCTTCTAGTTTACTCTAAGTCCTTAGTCTTTTACCCAAAAAAAAAAAAAAAATTCCTTAGTCCACTTTTTTCTACAACGCCATTGTATCTATAGGTCCCAACTCCCTCCAACTTTTGTTTTTAGAAGAGGATATAGATTTTATTAATAATCAATGGAACATTTGATGAAGGAAAATCATCTTATGCCACGTCATTTGATGGTGACACACAATTTTTAAAATGTAGTAAAAATCCATTATTATGTCATTATATTTTATTTTAAAATGCATCATTTTGGTGTTGTGTGGGTGGAAATACAATGTTCTTTCATCACTGCTATAAAATAGTCGAAAGTAACATTAAAAAAAATAATAATAAATAAATAAATAACTCTTTGCTACAAAAATTATCTGAAATGGAATATGTTAGAGCAAAATTCTAGCAGACCCATTGTTTCATGTCCCAAAACTACATGAGATAATTTTTTTTTAATAATTAACTTTATTTTGTTTATATGTCAAGCAAATGAAAAATGTATATATTATACTTGTATTGAGGACTGTCTAATTTAAATACTTATTAACTAGGGAAAAAAGAAGAAGAAGAAGAAGAAGAAGAAGAAGAAGAAGAAGAAGAAGCTCTATTTTTTTCCAAAAAAAAAATCATTTTACGTTGAAATTTTTATTTTACAAGAATTTTACTTTAAAAAAAGAGGAAATTACACTCCCCTCCCCTAACCTTTGGCTTAATATCAAGTTCCCCCCACATACTTTCATATATAGCAATAACCTCCCTTTTAGTTTGAAGATTCTATTAAACGTACCCTTTCTGTTAGATATCCCTGTTAAGTGAAGACATCATCACTGAAGTAGTTAAATTTCTACCCAAATTACCCTTTCATATAAATGAAGGGTAAAATCCCTAAAACCACGATTTCAAAGGAAACACGAATTGGGTTTTCCCTCTTTGCTCCCTGCTCTCCACACTAGAACTGTTCCTCATCATCGGTTGCCGCTTGTCGCTAGATAGCTTGCCAATCTTCATCATCGCTCACCGCCTATCCACACTGTTCTTCATCATCGGTTCCCTCTCACTCTTGCTCGAATCTTTATCTGTTATTTCCCTTCTTAATTTCTCTACGTCTTAGATTTCTAATATGGAGCTCTTGACGCTAAAGGCGTTGAGAGTGATTGAAAGTGTTGATCTTTTGTTGTACGATCGGTTGGTGTCCAAAGATGTTTTGAACTTGGTCAGACCAGAAGCGAGGCTTCTTTATGTTGGCAAGGCTGCTGGTTACCATAGCCGAACTCAGGTCCTTTTCTCTTCCTGAACTTCCTCACTTGATTCGGATCATGTTTTGTTTTCTAATATCCTTGTTGAGCATCAAATTAAGTCTTTATATGATTGAAATTGCGAGTTTTACTGATTTCATATTTGTTCATCAATTAGGTTTCACAAATATTTTTATTCAAAAAAGATGTTTTGGTTTTGCAAGAGGAGATCCATGAGTTGCTTCTGAGCTTTGCAAAAGCTGGTGCTACTGTTGTATGACAAAAAGGAGGGGATCCATTGGTAACTTTCTAGTTTCTACTCTGACATGTACAGCTAACAGGAGGGGATCCATGTGTTTTTCTTGAAATTGTTGCTTAGGTTACTAGGTATTTCAGAGGGGTGGAGAGAAGATGGATTTCTTGCAACAATAAGGGATATAAGTCAAGGTTATTCTAGGTACAGGCGATTCAGGCACGAGAATATATGTATATTCTAGGAGGGGTCAAGGTTATTCTAGGAGGGGTGAAAATGATGAAGAAAAGAGAGAAGAGGAAGAGAATATATGTATATTACTTAGAAGGGTAAACTAGTCTTTTTATAGGCTAGTTTAACAGCGTCAGTCACTTTAGGGTTGTTTGATAGAATCTTCAAACTACAGGGGAGGTTATTGCTATATATGAAAGTACGTGGGGGGAACTTGATATTAAGCCATAGGTCAAGGGAGGGGAGTGTAATTTCCTCTTAAAAAAATATGAAACTCACATGAAACAAAGGTTATAAGAAGGCAAAAGTCTCAAGTTTGCATACACAGCCTATTTCCATGGGTGTAGGGGCCTTATATATATATATATATATATATGTTATAATTGCGTATAAGGACTCATTAAAAGATGAGTGGATTCCTCGTCAATGGTTGCCTTACCTCCCTCTATGAAGGATGAGTTGTTGCATGATGCCCTAGGCCTAGATTTTGTATTTCTTCTTAATGCTATTTTTCTTAGTTTTTATGGATTAGTCTCTCCTATTGATGGCAATGCCAAAGGTGGGAGAGTGTAGTTTAACTTGTTTGTTGGACTCTTCGACTCTATCCAACTTGTCATTGTATTATCTTTTTTCTATTTTGCTTTAATAGAAACGATTTTTTAACTAAAAAAAAGACAATGAATCACTATTAAATGGATATCATCTTGTGTAGATGAAAATTTTTTACCATGGAACTTATGATTTTGTGTTCATTTATTTGAAAAGTCAAGAAATATCCAAAATTAGGTTTCATTTTTTTTTTTTAATTGTATCATTCAAATTTGATTGTATTTTTATTCTAATATTTAAAGTGGACTTATCCATGTATATATCATTTTTTATTTTTTATGTAATAAGATAAAATTCATAAAGATCAAAAGAGAGAATGTACATCATGGTAGTCTATAGGGAAGGGGATTGAGATTCTTCTTTTGAGAACCCAAAAAGCTACCAGTTTTAGCCAATTAATTACATCATCATCAGGTGGTTTGAGATTGTATGTGAGTTTAGTTAAAAAAAAAACAGGGTGAATATCCAAAAAAATAGGGATACTATAAATAGACCAAGAAGAAGTTTTTTTGCTAAGCTTGTAGAGTGGTTGAATCAATCCAAATATCCCCACAATCCTAGCCATCCTCCATTGCATGCTTCACTCCCAGGAGCAGCCCTCGTAGGTACACTTCACTGTATTTCTTGTCATAATATAATCAGCTCTAAAAAATTAGATTTATTATCATTGGTTAAGCGATAAACCCATGCAGAAGTTGTATGAAAATGATCAATGACTCCCACACAAAAGATAGTCGATGGGGTCTGGGAAGACATAGGGATAGGATTGTCTTGGTTTGAGTTCACCTGGATGAGTAATTTAAAGTTGATTGCTTGTAAAGTCCATCTATTAACTGAATGAAGAATGTCATTGGGATTGGGATTTTTCTATTTAAATATCACAACATTCTTATAGTACCAAATATAATAACAAGTAGTGATGAAATAAATAAAATAGTCAGAGAGACTGTCAAGAGGAACAGATTGAAAGACATACAACAACACCATCGAGAATGAAGCATCCTTAAGAGCTTCAGGTCTTAGGCCCAATGGGCAGGCTACCCAGATCCTTTTCGTAAACTCACAATGTAGAAAAATATATAAAACTGATTCTTGCTTGTCATGACATAATTCACAAGTAAGCTCAATGTCCATCCAATTCGCAAGGGTATCTTTTGTAGGAACCCCTCCATGAGCTACTCTCCAGAGAATCACTGTAAATTTCAGGTGTAGTTTGAGTTTCCATAAAAACTGCCACGAATGATAGCAAAGAGATAAGCATGTACGCTTGTTTGATAAGCCAGATCTGTTAGTATATGTATTAGTAAATAAGTACTTTGCAGCCAATTTGGTTGTGAATATCCCGTTTAGAAAGTTTACAGTTACACACATCTTAATGAGGGAAAATTAAAATTTTCTGAGTAAGGGTGACACTATGGGGAGGGAGCATTGTAGCTAATAAATTAACATTCCAGGTATTATTAAAGATAAGATCACTTACCTGGATGTAAAGAGGAGGGGTTGGTCTATGGAGGAGGAGATCAGAGGTACCTCCAACCCAGCTTAAGAAGAAGGGCATGATTTTGGTTTTTAGAAGTTTTGATACCCAATCTCCCTAAAAACTTCGGTTTGCAAATTTTATGCCATCCAATGAGGTGAGATTTCTTAGAGGAGTTTGTATTATCATTCTAGATGTGTAAGGATATTGAGTCCAGTTTCCTATAAATTTGTTTTGGTAGAGAAAAAACAAGATATTAAATATGAGGGTACAGAAGCCTAAGTTGATTATATGAGGATAGACCTACTAGCATAGGAGAGCAAATTTGCTTTCCACATACCCACCTTATTTTGTACTCTTTTAACAATTGGTAAAAAAAAAATTGTTCTTGCTTTATTGTGGAACATAGTGGTATCCAAATAGACAAAATTTGGTTTCATTTCACTAATGCCAAAGTTTGATAAAGGGAGGTTCTAGTTCTATGGTTAATATTAGAACTAAAAACCACACCACTCTTAGCCAGATTGATAGTAAGGCTAAAGATGTCAGAAAAACGTCAAGGATGCATTTAATGGTAGATACATCCTCACTCGTGGCATGACAGAAGAGGAAAGTATTATCAGCAAAGAAGAGGTGAAAATTCAGGGGGCCTTCTAGCAATTTTGATACCTTTGAAACAATTTAAGTCCTGATAAGTTAGCAAGAGTCTGGACAAAGCTTCCATGGCAAGGATAAACAAAAAAGGGCTTAGTGGGCATCCTTATCGGATACCACGAGAAGTTTAAAAAAAATTGAAAACAACACCTCTCAATTAGATAGAAAAAGAATTGGATGTCATTGGAGTGCAAACAAGATCAACCCACTTATTTCCAAAACCCAGAAAGTCAAAAGGCCTCCAACTAAGCCCCCATTCAAGTCTATCATAAGCTTTAGACATGTGTAGCTTTATTGCTACATACCCAGTCTTACCTTTGGTGTGTATGAAGTAATGGATTTTTGAGCAATTATGATATTGTCAAAGATTTGCCTCCCACGGACAAAGGTAGACTGAAAAGGGGAAATGATTCTGGGAGGAAGATGTTTAAGTCTTACAGCCAATATTTTGGCAAGCTCCTTGTATGCCACATTGCAAAGACTTATGGGTCCAAAATCTTCCACTAAGGAAACATTTTCTTTTTAGTAGATTAGGCAAATTAGGGTGTGGTTAACACCATAGGGCAGTGAGAGATGTTGGAAAAAAATTGTCACAAAATTGCAGACATCTAAATGAATAAGACCCAGCATTTTTGGAAGAAAACTATACAGCCCTGCTCCCTAAACCCGGTTTATTGACCGGTTGGTTCGGTTTGGTCGTGCATGGTCCGAACTAACAAGGGTTGACGCAGGTGCCCTATGGTGTATGACAGCAAGGGTGACATCAAATGCTGGATGGTCGGACAAGATTGAGTTGGGATCCGATGTGGTTCACACTACTAAGTCATGCCCTTGCATGTATCACAAGGCTATGTACGGGTAGGAAAGGTATGTTATCGTATTTGATGGTGAGGGCTTGATGCAAGAAAAGTGGTGGGAGTGAAACATGCATTGAGAACCCATTTCCCGTCGAAATCTAGCAAGGTTGGCCATATTCTGGCCAACAGGTGGTGGTCACTGGTGGGTGTGAACCCCCCCTGTGCGACCCACCTGTAAGGGAAATGTGGCCCCAGCAAGCCTTACTTCTGTGATCACGCATGATTTGGGTTCCTCGTCGTAATAAAGTCATGTATGTCCAGTATTACTAGCTACTTCGCCCGGTATCGCGGTTTAATGCTATTTAGACCAAAGAAGGACAAGACCAAACACACCTTAGTAGATATTTATAACCCAAGGTATAAATAGCATTTACTCCTGTCCCATTTATTATTTCAGCAAAGATTGGTGGAGAGGAGTAATGAAGAGGAGAAAAGAGGGAAGGGAAGGAAAGGAGGAGTAAGGGAATTGCTTCCCCCATGCCGCCGAAGCTGTACCTCACTATATCGACACCGAAAAAGTGATTGGTGCCTTGAGATCTATGATTTAAGGTAGGTAAGCACCATAAACCTTTGATTTTGGTGAAACCCTCTTGTGTAGTCAAATCAAGAGTTAAGAGGGACTCTATATGATTCTCTATAGGTTTTAAAGGAGGAGCAACCAAGATTTGAAAGTGTTTTTGGTGATATTTGGACTTTGGGAAAGGATCTTAAGTTTTAGGGTTTCTTAAGATAAAGGTATTATTTTGTTCCCAGATCTTGATTTGAACCTAGATCTATGAGGTGTTCATGTAAATAAAGTCTAAAATGTGTGAAAAATGTGATGGGAACAACCCCTTTGGGTCCCCAAAGGGTGAGATGAAGAAGAGAAGTAAAACAGCAGAACCCGTTGAACACTGGTGGGTAGGACCAATGGTTGGGTAGCACCGACGGGTAACCAGACCCACCAGTGTGACCCCCCAGTCTTTCTTTTGCTTCAGAGCCTACCGATGGGTACCCAGACCAGCCAGTATAGCCCAACAGTCTTGGATGGGCTTCGGGGTCCTACCGGTGGGTCCATCGATCTTGTGTTAGCCCTGTGGTCCTACTGATCGGTAGGATCGACGAGTACCAGACTTGCTGGTAGCACCTGCCAGTGTGTGTCTGACTGTTGTCTGCCTGGTCAGCTGGCTTAGGTGGGTCCTCCTACCCACCTGTGGACTAATGAGCTCCGTTTGAGCTCAAATTCATTGACAACCTCCTTTGTGTTATTGAACGTGTCGTAACCATATTTTCAATGTTTATAATCCTAGAACAGACATATTCTAAGTTTCATTTCTATGTTAGATTTCGAGACTCTCGTCTTGCACGCCGGATCTTACCTATACCGTGTGTGCGTATTTCTCGTACGAGAATAGGTAAGTGGAGAGAGGACGTTGATTTTAATTTTGGGAATGCGTATTGCATCATCTTCATCTTATATATCATCATGCCTCTTCATGCATTTGCTTGACTACCATAAGATGCATTTATAAATTACTGTGTTGCATATTGAATTCTAAATACTTGTTTCTTGCTTTGAATTATGAGCATGGATTATTAAATTGTTGGATGATGATGATGATGATTAGTTGGGCATATGATAAATTGCTAGTCTAGATGTCGTAGCTGGCTTAGAAACAAATGCATTGGTACATCGTGGAATGGGACAGAAAAGTATTATATAGTCATACTATATCATAGATGAGCATATGGTTTAGGATTCACATTCCCTCTTGCTACGACCCTTCCCAACAGGGGTTTAGGTGTTGGGTTATCACTGAGGGGAAGTGTTGGTCGCGGACCTCCATGGTGGTTAGAAGTACACCTGGCTGATCATTAAGATTTAGGACAGTTGAAAACCTTGGTGATATATTCAGAGGGCCGAGCATACTGCATTTATTTTCTACTGTGGTTCGGCTATGATTTACTTTTCTGTTGTGGTTTAACCACTATTTATTTTTCTGAGTACTCACTACCGGCCCTCTCTGACAACCCTATGGGTGTATCATGGGATGGAGAATGCGTCTCGTACCTGGGGCATACGAGCACTGTGGTTGTGAGTAGCACGTAACCTATGACTTAGTAATGTTTCCTAGGTGGATAGGCCTAAAACGAATCTTATGCATGCAGGCTCATTTGAAATGCAATTGCTTGTATGTGTCTTTCTTTCCATTTATTGAGCTAGTGATGTGTACACACCTTTTAGATGATTTTGCAGGATTCCCGATAGAGGAATAGGAGTCGAGGCCCACTGACAGAATTTCAATGGGAGATTGGTGGGTCCCGGAGGGAAACGGGCACGGAGCCGGGTGCCCGTGTGAGGGTTGCGTTGCTGGGCAACGGTAGCTATCCAACACACTCTTCTTTTTTATTCTTTTGATATATTCCTCTTTTTGTGCTTTAGATATTTAAATTGTTATTTCTTGTGCAAATATCATACCTACGGGCCCACATGTAATATACTATGTATAACAATTTGGGTATCAAGAGTAAGTGGGGGAATTCATAGGTACATATATGACAAGTCTTTTGCTGAATTAATTTATTATATTTCCAAACTGTTGTGGCATGCTGTGTTGTGGTTACTGTATCAGATGATCCTGGTGGTTTTGGGTTACCCGGAGGAAACTCAGTCAGCGGTCCAGTTCTATGTGAACGGGGCGTGACAAAAACAATCTGAAAATTGTCACGACTAGGGGTCTTATAAGCACCAAAGAAAATATAATTTTCTGAATCTCATCAATTGAGGGAAATGTGGGATAACAAGGAAGCCTCGTCAGGGAATAGGCATTCGAGGAAAGAGGGTCAAGAGGGTTAGAAGTGGTGAAAATAGAATACAAGAAGAAAACAAAGTAGAGTAGCCATTTCTCTGGGATCATAGATTCTCTCGTTTGACTCAAAAAGAATGAAATCAAATTGTCTCTTCCTGATGTTGACCTTGGAGATGGTATGATAGAAATAGGTATTTTGATCACAATTGTTGATATAGGCATGTCTGGATTTTTGGAGCCAGAACTTTTCCTTAGCCTCAAGAATCCAATAGAGGTTGTTTTCAATGGAGGTCACATCAGGGTGAGTTGGATCAAGGGTAGATATGTAAATAGATCGGATACGGATCAAATTCGAATCGGATGTGTTCGGATCTGGATATTTCTTGACTAGATTCGAATACCCCTAAAATGAATGTGGATGCGGATTGAATTCAGATTTTCAATTATTCGTTTACTCTTTGACTTGTGTAAGAGCTATGCAATCCCCTAACATTCCTGTGAAGGATTTTCATCTTGATAAATGTAATAGTGCTAGCAGATAAGAGACTGAAAATGAAAACTAATGCGTCCACCACAACCAACATCCACAGATTTAATAGCGCAAGATCAAAAGCACAAGTACAAAACTAAAACAAAAGCAAAGGAGGGTAATAAGAGAAGAGTAGTAGATAAGAACAAACCAGGCTTTAGAGTCAAGCAAAAACACAAAGTAATAAAGTGGACAAAGAAGATATGGAGAAAAAAGAAATAATAGCACAGAATATACAGGACGGATAAAATAAAAGTACCTAGGGAAGAATTGTCTATTCCGATGACGACGATCGAGGTCAAATCAACATAAGCAGAGACTAAGAAGGATTATAAAGAAAACACAGAGAAAATTTGTATTTAAAGAGCAGAAACAAAGAACCCAATCTGCAACTTCTGTCTCTTTTCGCTTCCCATTCTCAAGTCCAACATGATAGATTTGAGGCAAAGTATTGTCCAAATCGGGCATGTGGAATGGAGTTTCCCGTTTCTCATCTCTCTCCATTAGTTTCATGATAATTTGGTTAAGGAGCGCCTTTCAATTATGGGCTGGAGTGATGGATCTCAAAATCATCGTGACAATATGGTCTACACCCAATTCCTCAGTATTCACTTGACGTTGTTCAAAGGCTAGACAGGAGCATCTCCATTGGCAGGGGTAGGGTGAATTGGATTATTAGTGGTGGGGGTCATGATATAATTGTTGATAGTAACACTCTGTGCATCTCATTATTGAACTTTAGGATTTTCATTCTGAGGGGAGGGATAGGGTTGGGAAGGTTCCTGCCTATGAGTAGAGCATAGGATTGCATCGGTTACAGTCAAGATGGGAAATGACTGAAGGTTGAAGTTCTCACCTAGGAAAAAGTTTTCCATACAGGAAAAGGATAGTCAGATTTGTCTGGAAATCTAGTTGTGGTGGCAGTGAAACTGGGATCACGGTGGGGATAGCACTGGGTTCAGTCCATAGGTCAATGTCCACGTCAATGAGGTTTTAGGAGGCCAAGGTTGTTGAATTGCTTTTGGGATCCAAAGATCCAGCCGGTAAAGCCAAAATGAATCATTAATAGGGGAGAGTTAGAGACTGAGCCCCTCAACAACATTGTTACTAAGTCCCCACCTTAGAATCCTATGGGATAACGACCACCTCCAAAGGCAAAGGCAAAGGAGAAGAAGGTGGTGAGAGAGGCGATGACTGGAAGCCACCAAGAGAACATAGTCACCAAAGAGACCATGTTTACTTGAGGAGCTTGCACATTCAAAGCCGGAGCAATAACACAAAGATAAATGAAAAAGGAGGGTAATTATATATAGCATCCGCATAATGGTCATACTTGTAGAAGGTGGATCAACCGTTTTTCTTTAGAGTGGGTAGGCTTTAACTACGTGAGTAATCTTACCGCAGTTAATACAAGCAAAGAACAATTTATATTTGAACTTCACCCCCACCGATTCTTTGTTGCAGTGGCGTATTTTGGAGCTGATGATGAGGGTCGTTTTTCCTTGAAAGAAACCTTCACCCTAGCCATCCCTGGTGGGAGTCCAGTCTCATCATAATGCAGGTTAAGGTTGATTATCCTTCCCACACAAGAGACCACACTTGGGATGCAAGTAGGTGTATGACAATTTAGAGGAGTATTATGGACTTGAATCCACAATGGAAGAAACTCCATTTCATGGTTGGAGCTCTCAATGTCGAGCTCAAAAAGGCCAAATTGAACAAAAGCTCCATCAAACCACCAAGGGGCAAGGGCTAAAACTCTGTTTGTCACACCCTGCTCGTATAAAACCGAGCCGGTGACCGAATTAACTCCGGTTAACTCACAAACCTGCCAGGATCAACAATATAGTAACTGCAATACAACATACATCTACTAAACTAAGATCAGACTTATGTTTTCAGTGGAAGACCTATTCATAATTATACCTGTAATTGTTTCTCAAATACTTGATACCCAAATTGAGTTATAAAAGTTACATACATTTGGGCCCGGAGGCACGATATATACACAAAAATATAACAATTTAACCATTAACCCATCAATAGGGAGCACATCAAAAGAATAAAAAAGAATCACTATTGAGTCACTACTACCATGCAACACAATCCTCACACGTGCAATCGACACCGTGCTCAAACTCATCAGGGACCCACCAGTCCTCAGAGGAAAACTCCACAGTGGGGCCTGGCTCCTGATCTCTAGGTGGATAACCTATAAAATCACCTAAAAAGAGTTGTACACAGGGGATGAGCTCACTAGCTTAGTAAATGGAAAGGAAAAGCACACAAGGAAAACCACACAAACAGTCAGAACACAAATGCGCCTATATGTATGCAATTCATTTTAATCCTATTAGTCTAACAGGTCATAGGCTATGTGCTACTAACAAGCATAGTGTATGTATGCCCCGGGTACGAGCCGTGAACCCCATCCCGCGATACGACCATAGGGTTGTCGGAGAAGGCCCACCGTTGATACCGAAATTTAAAATGCAAGCCGACTCCTGAAAAATTTAAATGACAGAAAGTAAATGGGTGACTCCATCTGAAATAAAAGCAGTACGATCGGCCCTCTGAATATACCACCAGGGTTACCGACTGTCCTAGCGATCAGCCATATGTACTTCTAACCGTTGCAGGAGTTTGACAACCATAACCCGATGCTTCCCCTCAATAATAACCCAACACGTAAAGCCCTGTTGGGAAGGGTTGTAACACAAAGGGGTATATAAATCTTAGCCGTATGCTTCTATATGAGCACAGTGCAATTACTCAATGGCACCGCATCCCATTCCAAGAGCCATCATACACTCATTTCCAAGCCGACTACGGCATCTAAATATAGCATGCATATCATGTCCAAATGAGATTCCTCTATCATATACATCAAAACACAATGAATATTCAATTATATAATACAAAGCATAGCATATTATGTAAATGCACATTCAATACATGATACGGCATATGTGATGTCTAGTCTACACACAAGTGAGATGATGACATGGTTAGACTAACACATGGTGAATGATGCATAATATTCTAAAATTAAATCTCCACTCCTCCACTTACTTGTATATGTACACGGTGCTTGTACCCAGCACGTAAGAGACCTGATGCGTAGGTACGTGTATAAAGAGTGTAATCTATCATAAACATAATGGTTTATCATTTCACTATTTTGGGGTCAAAATCATCATGTTTGAACACTAAAATCGGGTTTAGAATCATAAATGGGGGTTACCCATCAAATTTGGACTCATTCTGTGCATTTTGGAAAGACAGGTGGGCATGAGTCAAAGACAGGTGAGCCTCAGAGCCCACCAGTTTTATGCCCACCGGTTACGCTAAAGCTCAGAAATTGAGTTCTAGGAACTCAGGTGGGCCAGAGACCCAAAGACAGGTGGGTCTGGAACACCCCCCAGTCTTAAAACGAAATTCTTTCATCATCTTCTCCATCTTCTCTCCGGCTTGGGGAACTTGTTTGGGGTTGATCCGACAACTCAAATCACTCATCTAAGGTTCAATCATGTATCCTCAACCTAGATCTAAGATCAAATCAAAAGAAAAAGAGAGATTCTTACTTCTTTCTTAAGAAAACCAATGAAAACCCAAATTTCATTTCTTTTGCTCAAGAACTTCCAAATACTTTAGATCTTCACCAATACTCCTTCTAAATCCTTCAAAATCAAGGTACACACCTTCCATTAGTCCTTAGATTTGATTATCCATGTAAGATTAGCAAGATCCAAGTGGGTTCTTTCCCAAAATCAAAAAGAGGGTTTAAGAAAGGGGTTTTCCTAAGAATCCTTGGAATGTGTACAATACCTACTGATGAGCACATTTATGCATAAAATCTAGGATAGTAAAACATGTATTTTACATATTTAGAATGGAGTTATTTTGGGTTTTACTCTCTTTTTGCAGGTTTTATATTTTCAAAGCCTTAAGGAATATCAGGCGCTATATCTCCAATTTTATATGTAAAAGGACCTAATAGTTGCGAAGAGGATGAAATTCTGAGCAAGATGGACGTGTTCAATTAAAAGTACACATTCGTTTGGTCAACCGTACAAGTGATTATTCTTTTCAGTCCAAAAAAAGAATAATAGATCAAAACTGAACCGAGAGACAGAACCAGCCCGTCTGCAGTGGTCCCAGGGGCATAATGAATATTTCAAATGCCAATAAGGATAGATGGACCATACCCTCAAGTGATTGAAGATTTGTTTTTAATAACAACAACTACCTGACGTAGTTGGTGAGTTGTGATGTACAAAATCCCTTCCTTATTAGGAGATCTCAAGTTCGAACATCTTAGCTGTCATTTTGTGTTTGATGAGGAGAGAGAAAATAAGAGGAAAAATAAGAAAGAAAAAAAAAAAAGACAAGGGCATGGATGAAATTTTTCATTAAAATAGAATATTGTCCAAATCCAAGCAATAAAAATCGGCCAAGGGGGGTTTCTTGCGCAAGAAGAGAGATAAAAATAGAAAAAGGGAGAAAAAAAGGAAAAAAAAAAGGTAAGGAAAATCGTGGGAGATTCTCTCTCCACACATTTTCTCTCATCTCTCTCCTCCACCTCATCAACGAGATAAAAAAATATTTTTTTATAAGCTAAAATTGTTAGCTTCCTTCCCCATTGTCTATATAATAGAATTAACATAAGGGGAGGAGGCACTTCATTCTTCTTCTAAGGTTTTTTTTTAGTTGCTCTATCTCTTTCTCTAGCTCTAGTTCTAGGTTTATGCTTTAAACACTTTGTAAGTTCTTTTTATTCAATTAATGCAAGCACTTTTGTTTTTTATTCAGTTTTTTATTTTTATTGTTTAAGCAATTGAAGTTGTAATTTTCAAGTTTTAGTTCAGGGCTTAGTTCTAGGTGACAAGAACAAGCTATGAAGCATGTCTTTCAAGTTTAATTTTTTTCTTTAGATTTGTTTTCTCTAGTACTAGAAATTTCAGGTTTGGTTTATTCCAAATCTAGTTTTTAGTACTGGTAGTATCTCAAATCGATCAAGTTTTCAGTTCAAGGTTGAAGTTCAAGTAAGTATGCTCCTTCAGTAGTCTTCTCTCCCCCCTCTCATTCCCTCTTCTGATTACCTTTTATTTCTTAATTTAGGATTTTAATTTCAGTCGTTACATTATTGTTATCTCTTTCCCCTAAGGTTCATGGCTAGTGTATATGTTGGCTTTACCCCTCCTAGCCATAAAACCATCATTTTATTATTATTTTTTTAGTTGTCTCCATTTCCCTAAAGCCAAGTAGAGTAACCCTTGTAAGAGTGACTCTTTGGTCAAGTAGGGAAGCTCATATTATGATGCATCCCTCGGGCTAAGTAGAAAAACCTACTTGTAAGTCTCTCTCTAGCTTTATCCCCTTTCTTTTACTTTATTTTTATTTCAGCATTTTTTTCCTTCATTGTTTTTTAATTGCGTGGGGTGTTTATTTTTAGTTATTTATTTATTTAATTTTAATTATGTGGCTTGCGTATTTAAATTCTTAGATGATGAATGGTTAGGACGTTATTTTAGATACATATGTTTAGGACGATAGTTAGAATTAGATCACAACCATTAATTGGTTCACTTTTGCATTATTAAAAGAAGCAAAAAAATAAAGTAGCTGCTCTCCCTGTGTTCGACCCGTAGCTACACTGATTCGTACGCTTGCGGTTACATTTTAAAATCTCAAATAAGTTTTTGGCGTCGTTGCCGAAGAGACAGTTCCATGTTATTTTTCGCTTTCTTTTGGTAAATCAGAGTATTTTGTTTACTTTGTTTTGTTTTTCTTTTTCTTTTATTGAATTTTTGAGAAGAACAACTTGCAAAAATAGTTGTATACTTGTATCAGTGGAGGTTGCCATGTCTCATAGTATGATAAAGACAGGTTTCGCCCTGTAGCAATGCCTCAGGAATTGACCTTAGTAACCCTGGATCCCTGCCGGTAAGCTCCCAAAAAGTTAAAAAAAATCATAAAATAAAAAAAAAAATTCATAAAAAATGGTATTGCTATCCCTTTTCCCCAAGGTTCAAGGCTAGTGTATGTGTTGGCTTTGCCCCTCATAGCCATAGAACCATCATTTTATAATTTTTATTTTAATTGTCTCCATTTCCCTAAAACCAAGTAAAGTAACCCTTGTAAGAGTGATTTTTTAGTCAAGTAGGGAAGCTCATATTATGATGCATCCCTCAGACTAAGTAAAGAAACTTACTTGCGAGTCTCTTTCTAGCTTTATCCCCTTTCTTTTACTTTATTTTTATTTCAGCAATTTTTTTTCTTCATTGCTTTTTAATTGCATGGGGTGTTTATTTTCAGCTATTTATTTATTTAATTTTAATTGCGTGACTTGCGTATTTAAATTCTTCGATAATGAATGGTTAAGACGTTATTTTAGATACATATGTTTAGGACGATAATTAATATTAGATCACAACCATTAATCGGTTCACTTTCGCATTATTAAAAGAAGCAAAAAAATAAAGTGGTTGCTCTCCCTGTGTTCGACCAGTAGTTACACTGATCCTTATGCTTGCGGTTACATTTTAAAATCTCAAACACCTACCTCAAATCGAAGATCCCGATGAACTGATCACTAATTCGGGCTCAAAATACCAAGACCCAGCTCTGGTGAAGTTCTACGGTCGACTTCCTTTCTTCTTTCTTCTTCTTCCTTTTCCTTTCTTCTTTCTTTTTCTCTCTTCTTTACTCTCCCACCGACCAACTATCATTAATGAGGGAAAAGACAATAAATGTCTCTTCTTTTATACCTGGCCCCCAAAAATATCTTCTAGTCATAGATGGGTACATCTCAGGTGGGCATTCTCAGGTGAGTATATCTCAGGTGGGTATTCTCAGGTGGATATTCTCAGGTGGGTATATCTCAAGTGAGTATCTCTCAAATGAGTATACCATTCTAGCCAGCCCATTGCTAGTGTTCCACTTGGACTTCGATGGGGACAAACTCGTACTTATAATTAAATTGCATAGGCACCCAAAATTACTAGCACGTACCCTTACTTCTTGTACATGGCCTCGTGGTCCGTGCAAGTGCAAGGCTTGGGTGGACATATTACACTTGGTACCTGCTCGGTCTTATCGGCCCAACCACAGTTCAAGGTCACTCTTGCTACCATGTTCCATATGGTACTTGCGTCAGTTCACTCCAGTTCAGCCCTTATATGATTAAACAAAGTCAATATGGGTAACTAGACCGGGTTTAGAAAGTAGGGTATCACACTGTTCCTATTAGATCCAGAAGCAAAGTATGCATAAAATAGCCCTTATTGAAACAATAGATAAAAAATAGCGCCAAGGGGTGACCATAAAGGGGCTAGGAAGTTGCAAAGGGCCTCCCGATGAGGGTTTGGATATCCAAAAGCAATTACGAAGAAGGATGTAAGGGATGCAATATAGGGTTTGGATAGGGGATCAAGGGAATTTTTATCATCAGTGAGGCTTCAGAAAGTCTGGGCCCGAGATCCACAGGTGCAAGAGGACACAATCGAAGTTAAGGGTTGAGAAACAACCATCTAAACCGAAGTACTTAGCAATAACCGAGGGGGGGGGGGGGTATTGGCTATAGCTTTGCGCGTTTGTTGCTCAATAAAGGAAACCACAGCAGCAGAGATGGAGTTATGCATGGGGTTCATTAACGGAGATGAAGATAAATGAAAAAAAAAAAAAAATGAACGATGAAGGTTTAGGATGGGGAAGGAAGTGGAAAAAGGGAGAGGGATGTTCTTATCATGTCATAATAGGGAACGACGTAGAAGGGGAGTAAGGGTAACAGATAATGAGTCCGGATCAGGTATTCTTGATTCTCGTTCGGTATTTGATCTACACTTGGACTCCACTTAATCTCTCTCCTCTTTTAATTGGTTTCTATTTTCAGTGGAATCCAAGTGTGAATCAAACGCTGTATGAGAATGATTCGTCACTCCTCCTCCACCACTGGTCCCTGGATTTCCATAGCTGGAGCTGTATGTATTTCACTTTTTCTTTCTGCTTGGTGGTTTACACCATCTCAGCAGCCACATCTGTTTACCGGGAAGGATCGAATCTCTAAGTTTAGAATTATATGAGTATCTGAACCGGACTCACAGATAAGATAATAATGATGAGAGAGGAAGGGGTGAATATAGAGAAAAGAAACGTGCGATATTAGTTAAGTGTATTGCTGCTATGGCTATGCATAGAAAATTTAAAATTCTGGATACATAACCTATTATTGGTGCTCTCTGTTATATTAATTAATGAAGTCTTTCTTGTCCCTTCAAAACTAACTTACCATTCAACCAACCAGTTCCTTGGGATGGGCATGGGGACATGGGATGAAAATTGATGAAGAGATTAGGAAAGAAGAAAGAATAAACAAAGCTAAAATATATTCTAAAGGGTAGAGAGATCACCCCTGGGAATTAAGTATCGGCCATCAGTCTTCTGATGGATCAAATTCAAAGTTCCATGTATATATTCTAGTCCTTAAAGTGTGACGTGTAGAATATTACATAACTTTTGCTCTAGTCACTTCCAATTTGACTTATCTATACGTGAGAACACAGGATTGATACCGGCATTATAAAAAAACAATCCTCTTCTCATTAAATAACTAGGCATATATCAAGCTATTGCGTCATGATAAATTTGTGATTGGATTCGAGAAGCACATGCGCATGCGTATGCATTAATTAAGTGTTTCATAAGAAATAAAAAACAACCATGTCAACAACTATTACTTAATAAGCCATATAGTGGGACCATCCAATTTTTCTTCACTCATGTCTGATTCTCTCTTCTGTTTTCACCCTTCAGTTTTGGTGGTTGGATGGAATTTCTTAAACGATATTATCAAATAATATTTTAGACTTTCGAGAAGTTATTAGATGACCATCATCTTTATCAAAAATTATAAGACCATCATGATAATTGACGATTCAAAATTTTTTTTTTCAAAGAAAATTTTCTTCTCTTTATTATGTATTTTACTTCAGTACTTCCAATAAAAATAACGGAGTAATTTTTACTCTACATGAAAATGCCAAATGGAGCCATTTAATTCTTCATTTGTTTATGAGTTAAATGAGATTAGAAAAATGGTTGTATAAGCCGTCAAGTTAGGGTACACTAGCAAAATATCTTTCTCTCTCCTCAGATAACCTATTCACCTATTCTCTTAAACAAGCGGTGCCATTGGTCTTACTTTTTTTTTTTTTTCTCGTTAACAAGGGTGTCTAGGCCTTTCTACCCAAAAATGGTGGATGGACTGATCACCTTTCATTGGCCCTACCTGATGTTAGAATATATAAAATATGATTATCCTTGCTATCATATTACCATACTACTATTCTTTGAGATAGAGTATCAATTTTGGGTCTAACCAAGCCGGACCAAAGAAACCTGAGACAAACCCAGATCAAATAACAGTTGGTTGTCTTGTGCAAGGATTCAACACAATGGTGGCTCAACTGAATCGATCGCCTAAGAACCCAATTCAACACAATATGTTTAAATCCTATTTAGAGTCCCTTTACTCAATGACACGTTAGAAGCTTGTTTAAAGATCATTCGGAGATAAATAGCTCAGTAGCTTGTTTAATGTTTTGTCTAAGACCCGAGATCCTAGAGTAAAAGGAGCCGATTAGGTCTGACCAAAACCGGCCAATATCGGATTTACTTCCATATATATATATGTACGCATTTGTTTTGGTAAGAGATTTACTTTTATTTAATAACCAAGATGGTATCCAATCCTTGCATTAAGAACCGAATCCTCCCCTTAAAATTGTACTTTAAACTTTTGTTTTCGTGAATAAAAAATTAATTAAAAGAAAAAAACAGAGTGGAATGCAAAGACAACTCGATCCAGGTATGTAAGGTTTTAATTTTATTGTTTTAGAATAAAAAAATTAAAAAAAAAAGGACATCACCAAAGGGGGGAGGGGGAGGGGGAGGGGGAGGGGGGAGGGGGGGGGGGGGGCCTTATTGAAAATTACAATCTAAATGCTTTCAAGATTCAATTTGATCTTCTTCTCTCTCTTCTCCACCAAAAAAAAAAAAAACTCTCTCTCTCTCTCACCTGTCTGACTTTTGGCCTCAAATGCAAATAAAAATGAGAAAACCGACGCGGCATGCAAACTGACACCCTCTGCTTAGGAGAAATGGCGGCGGTTGCAGAGGGGCCTTTTCCGTCGAAGGAGCGTTCCCCTGAGCCGTCAGATGCCGTCGTCTTCTTTGGAGTCAGTTTGGCGTTGGGTATCGCTTCAAGGCATCTCTTTCGCGGCACTAGAGTTCCTTACACTGTCGCCTTGCTCATCATTGGCATTTGTCTTGGATCCTTAGGTCTATTTTATTAGCCTCTGGTTTTTCAGTTTTCAAATGCTTTTAGTTTGTGTGTTCTTTGATATCTATGCAATTCAATCACTGGGCTTTTGCATCTTGAGATGATTTTAATTTCTCCTTGTCGTTGTTTGTTTGTTTGGGTTTTTAATGGTTTAAATGGTGGAAATCTCTCGATTTGGAATTTTAATTGTTTGTTAATTTCTCAATCTCTCAATCAAGAAAGATTAAGAGATATGTCAAGAGTTGGTGGTGCAGACTTGAGTGTCTTTGAAATGAAGGGGTTTTTTTTTTAAAGATGAATGGAAAGGCATGGGCACATCCTAAGAAAAATTTCTTCTTGTCGCTGTTGTTTGTGTTTTAATGGTTTAAATGGTGGGAATTTCTCTATTTGGATTTTGAATTGGGTGTTAATTTCTCAATCAAGAAAGATGAATAGGGATGCCAAGAGTTGATGGTGAAGACCCGAGTGTGTTGAAATTTGAAAATAGTAAGTAGGATGGCATGAAGGTTTTTACAGACAAATGGAAAGACATGGGCACATCTTGTTCGACTTTGGGATTCACTGCTGGGACTTATTATTGTCTGCCAGTTTTGACTTTCTGGAGTGTGGCCAGAGTCGACTCCACTCCTACAATCAGGAGACTCGAAAGGTTTTTTAGTCTAATTATTGTTTTTATTAAACTGTACGCAATTTAGAGGTTGAAGATGATAGGAAATTCCTGCACTTATTTATTGTTCGAACTATACGAAGATGGGATGATCTTGCTTTTATTTCTATTGGTCATGCCTGTTTGACAGGTAGATGAAGTAGTCATTCCTAATCTGAAAACATAAATTATCTGATCTTGCCTAAAGTAGTTGATTCCTGAGGTGATTTTAATTAATGGTCCTTACTTCTTACGATGGCCTTTGCAAATGTTGATGGCAGTGTTACACTGGTACTGTCCCTGGGACTTCTGCTATGTGTAAATATTCTGATATGGTATTTCAACAACGGATCTAAAAGGTAGAAAGAAGTGATCACCTGTCATTATGCTGTTACAGCTATGATAATGGTCAAGGTCCAGCAGTTTTTAGTGATACAGTTATTATTTAGATTCTTGTTTGGGTTTTCCAAGAAGAAAAGGCAAGTTTCACAAAAAAATGTGAATAGTTTGTGGAGTCACAGCACTGGATCCATTTTAGTCTTGACGTAAATTCTGATGTTCAAAAGAACCATACGGGGAGATTGAGATTTTGAGATTGAGGGAAACTTGGCTTTGGGATGTGATGTGATGTGACATTTGTAGTTATGTTGGTTCATTGTATTGTGTTGAAAATGAATGGAGCCGGTGATGACCCCAGTTTTGGATGCAGGTTGTTAACCCAACCAGGTTTATTAACTTAGATCTGGGATGTTCTTTGGTAATACTGTCAGTATATGTATTTGGTAAGCATCAAGTTACTCATGAATAAGTAATTAACATTCCTTGATGGAAGCTAACTAATGTAAGACTAAGTTTGAAAACTCAAACTAATCCAACTGCAGGAACTTTTAATCAGAAGAACAACCAGAACCAGCCCAATAAAATATCAGAAAATTCATCGATCTCAACAATTTCAGAAATTCTGTAACTGAATAATCAGCCAAGGAATTAAGGACTTAAATCACCAATTAATAAGACTAAACAATGAAATATAGGACCAGCAACCAATCAGCAACATCCAGAACAAAACGATTCAAAATTCTGGGCAGAAACCAGAATTGGGCAGAATAGAGAGAATTTTTTTAACAATAAAATTCCAGGTCTGATTGACCCCAAATTAGGATCGAACCATCCTCTCAATAGGCCTAACACTCGACCAGAATAGGGGAGCCATCAGGTGGCTGGTTGGTCTGATCAGTGAAAGATCAAGTAGGAGAAATCTGAGAAATTCGAAACCAGAAATTTAAAGAAGATCAGATCTGTTATCTGATTTGTTTGAACAGTAACAAACCTTTGAAAAAAGAAAACCTGGAAGGAGAAAAGGAGCACTTGAAGATGAACCTCTTGGACTTCTCGCCGCAAAGAGTCGTCGGATCGAACACCAACCCAATACCTTGATCAAACACAAGGAAGTTCTCTCGCAGAGAAAACAGCAGCAGCAGCCATGTAGTTTGTAAAAATCGTAGCTCATTAAAAGAGCCATCATCTTTATTTATAACAGTGATAGGGGTTACATGAAATAGAAACTAACTTTAGTTTCCAAAATCTGAAATAGGAAACTAAAAATTAGAAACTCAACTAGTTACTAAAACTGAAAATAGAAACTTACAAAATAGAAAGTCCTTTAGTTGCTAAACTAGAAATAGAAACTAATTTATGACTGAAAATTAGAAACTAAATAACCCCATCTAAAAAGGAAACTAAAGAAAAAGGAAACAAATCACTGAATCCCGTATGCCACCTTAGAACCCCTAGTTTAGACCCATAAAAGTAGCCCAATATACTCCGAACCACATGGACTGAAGGCCCAACACGTATACAACCCAACCCTAAGCTTATTCCTAATAAAACAAGCCTAGTTTGGTGAAGAATCTGCATCACTAACGTTGATTAATTTACTATATTAATTACATTGTTTTTCTTTTATTTCTATACAGATTATCTCATAATTTGGTTTTATTTTCAGTTAAATATTTTCTGAAATGATTAAGAACATTTGGAACAATACCTATATATGCATATGCCAGTGCCTCGATTCTTGCACCTATTGAGAAAACCAGTCATCGTATCCTGAATATCAGTTACCTACTTCTCTTAGGTTGTGAAACCTGTAATGATGTGCTAACGATATCCTTAAAAGATTATTAAATTTTGAAGTAGTAGACTGGGAGCTTCTGTCGTATTCCATTGATTTAAACTGATAGCTTATCTACTACCTTCTTTCGTTGAACTCTGCTAGGTTTTAAGCAAGGCTTAAGATTTCGTTTTCGACTAAGATTTGAACCTTGTTTGAAACTGAAATATACCACCGAAATATGGTTTCTTTCGGTGAGGAAAAAAAAAAAAAAAAAAAAAAAA
>NW_024869236.1:29191-29601 GCF_013358625.1 Macadamia integrifolia | reverse complement strand
CCCCTTCCACCTCTTGGGGTTAAAATGTATCCCCCTTTGGTATTGTTTGTTCTTAGTTGCTTGAGTTAGGGCTCCTTCTCTTATTTGCCTTTGTGGCTTGTGTTGTGTTTCCTCTTCTATTTTAATAAATCATATATTCATTCAATTGAAAATGAAAGGAAAAAAAAAAGAGGAAGATGAAGATATATGAAAGTAGTGAAAAAGGTTGGGCACGCCACCAGGGTGCCCATCATGCATCATCCTCTTTCTCCCCCTTTGGAAAAGACCCCCTTTGTCCTTTTGTGTCCAGCCCTATGATTGGTGTATACCACTAACTTATTGAGAGCTAACAGTGTATGGCATATCCAACCCTCTCTAATGAAAATAAATTGAAAAATGAAAGAAATAATAAAAATAGGGAAGTTATAGCG
>NW_024869236.1:28225-29169 GCF_013358625.1 Macadamia integrifolia | reverse complement strand
TTTTTTTTTTTTTAGAAACTTAAGAATAAATTTGGGAGTATTTTAAAAATTCAAAGAGAAAAATCAGCCTATTTATCACAGGAGAAGTGGATGAACCACTTAAATTTGTCACATGAGAAATATTGTTGATGCACGATACCAATTATGTTTTAAAATCCAGGATAAAATTATTCAGATCTATCGATTCCAATCTTGGCCAGTTCAACTCGGCTGATCACTATACATAAAGGGAAAAATAAAGCTACCTGCTTCCATGTCTCATGCCTAGACACATGCTAGTGCGAAAAGACCATGTCCCACCCCCCCTGACGCTTCAGTGAGTCTTCTTATTGGCATGAGCACTGATGTGCGCCTACGCCAATAGTGTAGTGTTCTTTCTCCCGAATTAGGGTTTGGGCATTTACGTGTTGATTTTAACCTTTTTTCTCATTGATCTTGATCTATTGTGATCCATTTAGAATATAATCAACCGGGTCTGATCTAGATCCCAATTTCAAGGTTGTTAAACCCTGATACCAATGTAGGAAGAGTGTCTTTTTTTAATGGGTAAGAATGCCACCCACTTGTGTGGCCATTGCAGCAGTGTGCAAACAAATAGGAGGCCATGCGAAGGCACCTTCAGAGCATGGGGCAGGGGCAGCGCAGTCTTTTCGTGCTCACATCTGTCTAGGCATAGAGGCACGCAAGCAGGTAGCATTTTTTTTCCCTATTCTTAACTTTGAATAGGAAAACATTTATGGTAGCTAGGGGTGTCAATTTGAGGCCCGACCCAACAAGCCCAATCGAGCCCGCCCGTTTAAAGCCCGATCAAGACCAACCCAATTAATAAACATGTCTGGCTCAACCTCAGCCCATTTATAATCTATCATTCCCAGGCACGATGTAAGCCCAAAAAGCGCCCAACTCGTCCCAACATACTAGCCCAATCGTTTATATGGTATACG
>NW_024869236.1:26422-27264 GCF_013358625.1 Macadamia integrifolia | reverse complement strand
GGATAAAATAAGGTATATATTGATATTTGGGGAATTTACTATTACTCCCTGCACCTACCTTATATAAATTAGAACTCCCCTACCTTTTCCTTTTTGTTAATATCCCCTTGCTTTTGGACTTTTACATCTCTTTCTCCCATGTTCTTTTCAAATACCCAGATTACCCTTCCTTTTCAATTGTACTTTGTTAAGAAAAAAATTCAAATTGATTGGTTAAAAAATGATACTATGGAAGGATGGTACAAATGAAGGACATGGTTCAGGTAGCTAGTATTGGATTGTCCAAATCAAGTCATTCGTATCAGTATTGGTTGAGAACAATATAGATCCAATAATTTTATTATTTTTTTAATCCCTAAAACCATGTGTAGAAATCCTAATGGGTATATAACATTGAGATCGTTACCGATCTGAATTAGTATTGGTTTAGACTGATACCAGTCCAATACCGGTCAAAAAAATAGTTTACTAAACTCGTGATGATGGATGAGACAAAATAATAATAATAATAATAATAATAATAATAATAATAATAATAATAATAATAATAATAATAATAATAATAATAATAATAATAATAATAAAGAATGTCTTTAAGTGAATCAATACTAATGCATTTAAAGAAAATTCAGAAAAAACAAAATAATAATGATATTGGAGCCAAGGAGGATTTTGAGTTTCAACCAATAAAGCAACATTTGAACCAAGTAATAATGGAAGGACAAGCCATTTGGCTGTTTTCTTGGGTTAGTAAAAGCATTTTGAACCAATCAATTTAAAAAAAAGTCCAACAAGTTACAGGTGAATATTTAAAAAAAAAAAAGGGAGAAAGAAATATAAAA